>NC_090172.1:16040908-16220908 GCF_024679245.1 Pseudorasbora parva | reverse complement strand
CAACGCAAAGTTTTTAAGAAACCTCAAGATTGACTATTTTATTTTCTGTTTAAAAAGTCTTAAAATGTATTTATCTTTACAATATTAATAGTCAAATTAACCAAGAGTTTAATTGATGGGGTCTTAATTACAACAATAAACGTTAGCATATTATTTCAGCCATACTGATGTCTAGAGAGAATGCCATTTTATCTGGCCCACTTTAGGAGGAATAAAGTCCTGCTCAGATGTATTATAGTAGCTGATTTCTGACTAAACAAAAGAAAGATT
This sequence comes from Pseudorasbora parva, assembly GCF_024679245.1. Lineage (NCBI taxonomy): Eukaryota > Metazoa > Chordata > Actinopteri > Cypriniformes > Gobionidae > Pseudorasbora > Pseudorasbora parva. Next base: position 16,220,638 of record NC_090172.1, on the reverse strand, counting down.
AACAATTTCTGCAAAATCAAATCGGTACAAAAAAATTACATCTGCACTGGACAAAATATTTAGACTTACCTAGTTAATTTGTAATGCCCTGGGCACTGAACATGGAACTGCTAAAAATAGGAAATAAATGTCATAGAAATGATAACATTTTACTTTCTGACCCATGTTGAGACATTGTTACAACATTTATTTAATATTTAATGTTCAAATAGAATTAGAAGGTTCTATATGCATTTGACCCATTCCAAAAATCCCCATTTACAATTTTGAGAGGATTTTGATACTATATATTTATAATAAATTTAGGGTCCCTTTTATTTTCATGTTTGAAAAAAAAATGTTCCCCATATAAATTTTCCTATATGTCATGCAAAAAATGTGAAGCTCAATATCTCAAAACTGCTCAGAACGCAGATAGAGCCTTATAATAAGGTTACAATGTATAAGTGTATAATAATATATAATTATATATAAGTAGATGAAATGTAAATGTAATTTATAGACAAAGCATTATGAAATTGTTTACCTGCATTACTGTTGTCAGATCCAGTAGGACAGCACTGTGGTAAAGCCAGTTGTAGTTTGAAAATACACAGTCAAGCCAGGTGAAGTCCCAAATGGGACGCCATAAAAAAACAAACAAACAAAAAAAAAAACATCCACTTATTTCTGATTCTGATTTGCTTCTAAAGTGTGTACAGAGAAGAAAACTGATTAAACAGTTTTATTATAACATATTGTATTATAATGTAGTATATTATTATGATTATTAAATACTGTACATTATACCAATCTATTAACAACTGTAAAATATTTCTGTGGCAAGGGGGGCGTGGTTCAGCGAGGTCTGCAGCGGGAGAGAGGGCCGCGGGACGAGCGGTAAGTGAGTGGGTTGGACGCAGATTAATAACACCTGTCTCTTGTTCCAGTAATGAGCGCGGAGACGGGATAAAACACCAGCGGAACCGGAGACCAGGGAGAGAGAGAGTCGGACTGTTGATGCGACCCACTGAGTTATCCGGAACCCGGAAGTGCGTGACCCGGAAGTGAAACTGAGACTGAGCATATGAGAAACAGACACACGCTGAAGTGTGCACGTTGTGATTTGAGTTTGAAAATAAAGAGCATCAACAGTCCTGCCGACCCCCGTGTCCTCTTCCTTCCTCCTATACGAACATTGTTACACTGGTGCCGAAACCCGGGAAGGAAGCAGGACAGCGCCGCCGCCATGACAACGCCCTCCGCCTCGCCATTTGCGGATATCATCAACTCCCTCGCGGTCCTCCACCAGGAACACCATCAGGCATTGCTGGACCTTCGGACCGAACAGGAGCGCCGCTTCGAGGCGATCGTCCAAGGCCAGCAAGAGGACCGCGAGCGGTTCCGGAGCTGGATGGACCGGGAGGTTCGCGCCGAGGCCGCTGGGCGGGCCAGCACACCGGTTCACGTGCCCCTCCAGAAGATGGGGCCGGACGACGACCCGGAGGCCTTCGTGGATCTATTCCAGAAGGCTGCGGAGGCCTGCGGGTGGCCCCGGGCACAGTGGCCGGTGCGCCTCATCCCCCTTCTATCCGGCGAAGCCCAGGCGGCCGCGCAACAACTACCGGTCGCGAACCTCCTGGACTACGACGACCTGAAGAGGGCCATACTTCAGCGGGTCGGCCGGACCCCAGAACAACACCGACAGCGTTTCCGCTCCCTGGAGTGGGGTGAGTCCGGTCGACCCTTCGCATTGGCCCAACAGCTCCGGGACGAGTGCCGCAGATGGCTTCTGGCCGGCGGCAGCGACGTGGACCATGTTGTCGATCTGGTGGTGCTGGAGCAGTTTATCACTCGGCTCCCCAGGAAGACCGCCGAGTGGGTCCAGTGCCACCGGCCCACGTCGCTGGAGACGGCCATCAACTTGGCGGAGGACCACCTGGTGGCGTGCCCGGGGGTCGGCGAACCCCCATTAACTTCTCCCTCTCTCTCTCCCCCCTCTCTCTCTCTCTCTCGACCTGTCCCTCTCCCCAGGTCCCGCCCTCCAGGCCCTCCTCGCGTCCCCCCCAGAGGCCGGGGTGGGACGGGGCGGCGGGTAGGCCTGGGCTGGCCTGCTGGCGGTGCGGCGATCCGGATCATTTTGTGGACCGATGTCCGATGATGGACATCGGAACAATGATCCGGATCCCGGACGTCCAGCGGACCACCCCCGATCAGGCAGGAGAGTACCAAATTCCTGTGAGTATCAAGGGGGGTACATATCAGGCCTTGGTGGATTCAGGATGTAACCAAACCTCGATCCATCAAAGCCTGATGCAGCCTGGGGCATTGGATACAAGCCGCGTGGTTAAGGTGCGGTGTGTGCACGGGGATGTGGTGGAATACCCGGTTGTCCCGGTCACGATACAATTTCGGGGGAAAAAGCATAGTGTAGAGGTGGCGGTTAGTCCACACCTCCGGCATCCGCTAATTCTGGGGACAAATTGGCCCGCCTTTTCGGCGTTATTGGGGTCGTTATGCGCGGATGCCGCTTGGGAGAAGAAGGCGAGGAGGGGGGCGGCGCGAGTGCAGCTTGGGGAGACTGAGACGGGACCCTTGAGAACGGCTGCAGCGGAACCGAGCGGGATCGAGAGACTGATTCTCTCTGACCGCGATGACTTTCCGCTGGAGCAGTCACAAGATGAGACCCTCAAAAATGCCTTCCAACAGGTCCGATCGATTGACGGTCAGTCTCTCCAACCTGCCTTGCCTGTCTCGTATCCATATTTTGCCATAATTAAGGATCGGTTGTATCGAGTGACCCAAGACACTCAGACAAAGCTAGATACAACCCAGCTGTTAGTCCCAAAGAGCCGCCGGGAAATGCTTTTCCAGGCGGCTCATTCTAACCCAATGGCGGGCCACCTGGGACAGGCGGCCACGCTGAATCGTTTAATGACCCGATTTTTTTGGCCAGGCATTCATGACAATGTGCGCAGGTGGTGCGCGTCTTGTCCGGAATGTCAGTTGGTGAATCCACTGGCCGCCCCAAAAGCGCCATTGCGCCCCCTTCCATTAATGCAGGTCCCCTTCGAGAGAATTGCGATGGACCTCATCGGGCCATTAGAGCGATCCGCACGCGGACATCGTTTTGCGCTAGTTATCGTGGACTACGCAACACGATATCCGGAAGCAGTGGCTCTCCGCAACATCTCGGCGAAGAGTGTTGCGGACGCACTGTTTCGTTTAATCTCCCGGGTGGGGATTCCAAAAGAAATCCTCACTGATCAAGGCACGGCGTTTATGTCACGCACGTTAAGCGAATTGTACGGATTATTGGGCATTAAATCCATTCGAACCAGCGTCTATCACCCACAAACAGACGGCTTGGTCGAACGATTTAATCGCACTCTTAAATCCATGATCCGTAAATTCGTACAGGAAGACGCCAAAAATTGGGATCGGTGGTTAGAACCCCTCTTATTTGCTGTGCGCGAGGTCCCGCAAGCCTCCACGGGGTTTTCCCCCTTCGAGCTTCTCTACGGTCGACAGCCACGGGGGGTGCTGGACGTCCTACGAGAAACTTGGGAGGAGGGGCCTTCGTTGGCCAAAAACGAAATTCAGTACGTCATGGACTTGCGAACAAAACTCCACACATTGGGGCGGCTATCTAGGGAGAATTTGTTGCAAGCCCAGGACCGCCAGAGCCGGTCATATAACAGGGGTACTAAACTACGCAAATTCACACCGGGAGAGAAAGTGCTCGTCCTACTCCCAACGTCGAGCTCAAAATTAATGTCAAAGTGGCAGGGGCCGTTTGAGGTCGCACGGCAGATAGGAGAGCTCGATTATGAAGTGATACGATCCGATAGGAACGGGGCACGTCAAATATACCACCTCAATCTGCTAAAAAAATGGAATGAGGTGGAATCGGTGTTGTTGGCAACGGTGATCGGGGGAGAGGATGATCTCGGGCCAGAGGCGAGCATTAAAGCGCAATCAGTCGCGTTGGCCCCTGGGGGAGATCACCTCTCACCGTTACAACTCGCTGATTTATCGAAATTGCAGGCGGAGTTCGCTGACGTGTTCTCGCCCCTACCGGGACGTACCGACTTGATTCAGCACCATATCGAGACCGAGCCGGGCGTGGTAGTTCGCAGCCGGCCGTATCGCTTGCCTGAACACAAGAAAAAAGTAGTTCAGGACGAATTAGGCGCAATGCTCGACATGGGAGCAATCAAGGAGTCCAACAGTGACTGGGCGAGCCCGATAGTTTTGGTCCCCAAAACAGACGGCTCGGTCAGGTTCTGTGTGGACTACCGCAAGGTGAACGCTGTGTCGAAATTCGACGCGTATCCAATGCCGCGGGTTGACGAGTTGCTTGATCGGTTAGGCACGGCTCGATTTTATTCGACACTGGACTTAACAAAGGGCTATTGGCAGATCCCCTTGTCTCCATTGTCCAAAGAAAAAACAGCTTTCACCACGCCGTTTGGATTACACCAATTTGTCACGCTTCCTTTCGGCTTGTTCGGGGCGCCCGCAACCTTCCAGCGACTCATGGATAGGATTTTGCGTCCCCATGCTGCATATGCTGCTGCGTACCTGGATGACATAGTGATTTATAGTCACGATTGGCAGCAGCATATGCAGCATGTGAGGGCGGTCCTGAGGTCGCTGAGGAGAGCGGGGCTCACGGCCAATCCGAAGAAGTGTGCGATTGGGCGGGTGGAAGTAAGGTATCTGGGCTTCCACTTAGGTCATGGGCAGGTGCGTCCCCAAATTGATAAGACTGCCGCAATTGCAACCTGTCCGAGACCCAAGACCAAAAAGGAGGTAAGACAGTTCTTGGGGCTGGCGGGATATTATAGACGGTTTATAGCAAATTATTCGGACCTCACCAGCCCTTTGACTGATCTTACTAGAAAGGGGCTACCAGATACGGTCCAGTGGACGGAGCCGTGTCAACAGGCTTTTACCCAAGTAAAGGCTGCTCTATGTGGCGGGCCGCTTTTACACTCCCCTGACTTTTCTCTCCCTTTCTTGTTGCAGACTGACGCGTCGGACAGGGGGCTGGGCGCAGTCCTGGCCCAGGAGGTGGAGGGGGGAGAGCGGCCGGTGCTGTACATTAGCCGTAAGCTCTCCAAGAGGGAAGCTAAGTACAGCACCATAGAAAAGGAGTGTTTGGCCATCAGATGGGCCGTTCTCACTCTCCGCTATTACCTCCTGGGGCGGGAGTTCACTCTCTGTTCGGACCACGCTCCTCTCCAATGGCTCCACCGCATGAAGGATACCAACGCGCGGATCACCCGTTGGTATCTGGCTCTTCAGCCGTTTAAGTTCAAGGTGGTCCACAGGCCGGGTGCTCAGATGGCTGTGGCCGATTTCCTCTCCAGAAATGGGGGGGGGGGGGGCTGCAGGCCGGACGGCTCCCCGGCCTGAGTCGGGCGGTGGGGGTATGTGGCAAGGGGGGCGTGGTTCAGCGAGGTCTGCAGCGGGAGAGAGGGCCGCGGGACGAGCGGTAAGTGAGTGGGTTGGACGCAGATTAATAACACCTGTCTCTTGTTCCAGTAATGAGCGCGGAGACGGGATAAAACACCAGCGGAACCGGAGACCAGGGAGAGAGAGAGTCGGACTGTTGATGCGACCCACTGAGTTATCCGGAACCCGGAAGTGCGTGACCCGGAAGTGAAACTGAGACTGAGCATATGAGAAACAGACACACGCTGAAGTGTGCACGTTGTGATTTGAGTTTGAAAATAAAGAGCATCAACAGTCCTGCCGACCCCCGTGTCCTCTTCCTTCCTCCTATACGAACATTGTTACAATTTCTTTATAATTAAATACACACTATCGTTCAAAAGTTTTAGATTGGTAAGACTTTATATTGTTTTTAAAAGAAGTCAACTTTAACCCTTTAGGCGCCAGAGGTTTTTTCCTAAAACGTTCGATTTTGACATCTTAAAGGGGGGGTGAAATGCTGTTTCATGCATACTGATCTTTTTACACTGTTAAAGACTTGGAATCCCATACTAAACATAGACAAAGTTTCAAAAGTTAAGGTGGACGTTTGACGGGAGTATTTCTTTGTCAAAAATACTACTTCCGGTTAGTCATAAGTTTCGGCAAGTTTTTTGAGATCATGCGTCCCCTTTGACGTTAATGGGGGCGGAATTTCCTTGTATGGGCCTTACGGACAATTCTACCAGAAGCGCGTGAGAGAGAGAGGGAGAGGGAGAGAGCGAAAGTAACAGGCTACGCCCATCAAAGCGCTGGCTTGTAGGATGCTGGACAGGTGATGTGCACATAACAATGTCACCAAAAAAGTGCGTTTTTGGTTGCCAGACCAAGACAGTCCTGCACAGATTCCCCAAAAACCCCGCGTTAAGGCAACAGTGGATGTAATTTGCTTTTCCGGATCAGCAACTGAGTTGCGCGAATGTTTATATCTGTTTGCTGCATTTCGGTGCCGACTGTTTCATAAACAAGGCCCAGCTCGACGCCGGATTTTCCTGATCGCCTAATGCTGAATGATGGAGCAGTCCCAACATTAGAACCGCAGGCGGTGAGTGAGACTGCTTCAAATGTCTGTGTTTTTGCCAATGCCCATCAAGTAGCCCAAACATGATCACGTATAGTTAATTGATCAATGGAGCATGCGATGTGTAGTGCGTGTACATTTGTTTAGCTGGCCACTATATGTGTAACTTTATGTTTGTGTATTGTAAAAGCACTCCAAACAACAATACACAAAGAGGGGGGAAATATGTTGAACTAAATAAGCACGCTTCTTCATTCAAATGCGCTACTATTCCGTGTCTTTCTATGTAAACACTAGTAAACCTGCCGTGCAAAACCAGTCCGCTTACTAACGTCTACACAAACCACGCGTAAACACACAAACACACGTGCACAACTGCACTTCCCACATGTACACCTTCAAAGACAAAAATACGACGATATAATTCAAGTATAAATATGTAAATAACACAAGCCGCTAAGCATATTATATAGTTAGTGTATAACTTGTACCACATAGAGACGTCCTGCTCTGGTCGTTTTTGCTGCTGCTCCTGTTCAACTGCAGCCTCTGGGTCTGATTCCGGATCATAGATGTATGGCTGTATCTGATTAAAAGCCATATTTTTATTTTGAATAAAGTTTTTTTCCCGCTGTTAGGGATGACACAGCTTTACGACGCACTCGACTCAACACAATAGCAGCAGCGAGCACACGTCATTATTTAGCTCAGCTCACACGACACGCCCCCACCCGCTCGGCTTTTTTCGGAAAGACTCGGAACAGCGCATCTTTCTTATATAATTATAAAAAAAATAAAGACTTTTCGGAGATATGCAGGATGCAATGCTACTCTATAGGTACTCAAGATTGACATGACACTGACTGAAACTGAGTGTTTCACCCCCCCTTTAATTTCAAAAGGCTATATCTTAAAAGTGATAAAAGATAGAAACTTTCTGTAATTTAGAGAAATATTAAGGAGGACCCTACGTTTATGTAGAGATTACATTAGGCTTGTTTGAGATGAGCAAAATCTGCGCAGAACCGATCACCGGTGATCAGCGCGAGATGCATGCCGGTTAGAAATGTGTCCGAGGGCGGTCCGCCTTGCTCTGATGTCATGCTGACGTATGTCAAAAATCTCTTGCGATGGCGAGGCGGATGTGTCGGATTCTGCAGTCGAGCGCAGTTGCTCTCCACCGACTGCGCGGAGCAAAGCACGATGGGAAACGACTTGCTGACGACACAGCTTAATGCTTATTGGCTTAAACAACCGTGATGTATTTTTCTTTTTTTAAAATGTTTGATTTTAAAACTCTGATATCATGTTTTAATGTGTATAAATTATGTGTGAATATTCCCAAACTCTCGAACAGTGCGATCTCTCTGTTGGTTATGTGATTGTTGTCATATTTATAAAAATATATAAAAACATGTATGTAATTAAAGTAAAAATGGTTGATAAACAGGTCTTTCGAATGGAAATAATAAAAAAAAAATTTGGGTGTCTTGTTCATAATATTTATTTTCATATAAAAGCAACAGAACTTAAATTACATCCAGTTTATCAGCAACAGAGCGCACGAGTGTGAATCCCGCGATATCCGCAACTGATCTCGCAGGTGTCTGATCCACTACGAGAAGAGAGAACTGTCCGGCTTGCCTGAACTTTTTTCACTCCTCCCCTCACTGCAGCCGCCTAGTCTCGCCTTTATTTCAGGCGAGGCAAGGCGCATCTCAAACAAGCCTATTTTCCCATCTAATTTGCATATTATGACGTCATAACGTGCGGGCAATCTTGGATTATAGAATTTTCATGGAAAGCCACGTTTAAATGATAAAATGCAGCACTTCTTTCCCCCCAAAATGTCCCTCAACTACTGTGTGCTATATTGCACAATACTGAATGTGCAGGTAAATATTAAATAGTAAACAAACTGTGTAAATCATTACTAATAATCAGCCAGTGCTGAAGAGGTCTCATATGAAGCAATCTTAGCGGCGTCACCACGGCTGCGGATGCCATATGCCCCAGGAGCCTCTGAAACCATTTCAGTGGAACCACACTCTTGCTCTCTAACTGACGGAGGCAAGTCAGCAGTGACTGTGCGCGCTCGCCGGTAAGCTGCCCGCACATGGCGACCGAGTCGATCTCTATACCGAGAAAAGAGATCCTCTGCGTGGGGCAGAGTTTGCACTTCTCCCAGTTGACCCGAAGGCCCAGACGAGCTAAGTGGTGGAGAACCAGGTCTCTGTGTTCGCACACCCGCTCCCGAGAGTGGCCCAGTATGATCCAGTCGTCGAGATAGTTCAGGACGCGAACCACTTGCTGCCTGAGTGGTGCAAGGGCTGCCTCGACAATCTTCATGAAGATGCGAGGGGACAGAGCTAGCCCGAATGGGAGTACAGCATACTGATATGTCCGTCCTTCGAATGCAAACCGTAAGAACGGCCTGTTTCGCGGAAGGATGGACACATGGAAGTACGCGTCCTCGCTAGGTTGATCGCTGCAAACCAATCGCATGGACGAACGCATTCGAAAAGGCGTTTCGCAGTCAACATCCTGAACGTATTTGGACAATCTGCATTCTCATATAGAGCTGCAGAAAGATAGAATTCATTGCCTGTTCATATTAGAGAGTATACCTCATTTAGTATTTTTAAAACGGAACTTAAATTATGGTTTTAAGAAAAATCAGTTGTGTGATCATTAATAATTTTTATTATATATATATATATATATATATATATATATATATATATATATATATATATATATATATATATATATGTGTGTATGTGTATATATATATATATATATATATATATATATATATATATATTTTTTTTTTATATATATATATATATTTTATATGAATTTCTATGTGATTCAATATTTCTGATATTTTGATATTGTTTCATTTTTTTCCTCCCTTCTTTCTTTCTTGGATTGTAATTGAATGCTGTAATTGTATTGAACATCATCCTGCCCAGGGACCGCAGATGCAAATTAACTATCTTAGCTAACTCTGGTACAACATTTGTGTTGTGTATGGTCCCTGTTAAATAAATAAATAAACAAACAAACAAACGTAAGCCTGTGAAGGGATCGGTTCAGGGCGTGAAGGTCCAGGATTGGTTGTAACCCACCGGATTTTTTTTGGTACAATGAAGTAAGGGCTGTAGAAGCCGGACTTCATCACGGCTTGGAGGGACGAACTCGATCGCCCCCTTCGCCAGTAGGGTGGCGATCTTCGCACGCATGACAGGGGCATTGGGCCCCACCATGGTGTATCGGACACCCCGGAAGCGGGGAGAAGCTCGCGCGAACTGAATCACGTAGGCGAGCCTGATGGTCCGTGCGACCCAGCGGGACAGTCCCGGCAGCTGAAGCCACGCTCCCAGGGAGTGTATCAACGGGGTCATACGGAGCACCGGCATACCCTCGGTGGGGCAGAGAGGCAGTGTTACCGGCCCGGACGTGGGTGGCATAGCGGCCTGGTGTCTTGGGCACTGGTAACAACTGCGCCCTGACAGAGAAGACCAGGGAAGGACTCGCGTTCCACTGGGGTCTGCTCTGAGAGGGGGCTGGCAACAGAGAGCGACGAGAGCAGCGTGGCCGGGCTCTGTGTGCTCAGGGATGGATATGTCAGTTCTTTCTTTAACCACAATAGGGTGCTGCCACCCCGGGGGCGGCAGCGGAACGAAGGATTCTTCCCCGGCCCTCCACCGGGGGAAGGAGTGGTCCTGCTGCCGTCTCCTGGAAAGAACTGCCCATCCCTGAGCTGTCCGCGTCAGGTGTAGCTCGGGTGAAGGATGCTGCTGTGGCCGCGAGGGAGCGGGGGGGAACGCAGGAGGCCGCCCTCGGCGGCGAGGAGGCTGAGGCAACTATGTCGGCGGCGCTTTAGGTGCAGCAGGGGGCCGCCGGGGCAGTAAGTGTTTGATGGCCTCAGTCTGCCTCTGGGGACGGCCAAGAACTGTTGGGCGCAGTCCTCGGCCGTGCCGTCAAAAAGGCCAGCCTGGGATATGTGCAAGTTGAGGAAGCGGGCTCACTCAGTCTCCCACATCGACCAGGTAAGGCCAATTGTCTTTCCTGGACTACATCTGTGCACATCTCCTGACCCAGGGGTAGTGTTGTCACCTACGCTGCCCAGGGGGCGGGATCGGTGGCGGCACGCAGCTTGTAAGCCCTGGCTCAGCTCTGTCCTCGTGCATACGCATCGGGGCGGCAGCTTACCCCGTAGCATTGCTGTACTACGCCACCGAAGTAGACGAGCCAACAGGCTTAGGAGGGCGCTTAGGATAGCCTCACCGCGTCAGGTCAAAGCACTCCGTGGACACCGTAGTGCGCAACAGAGCGTCTGACTGAGGGGGAGGGACCCCAGTGTACCGTTAGGCGCCGAACGGTCGCGGGAAGACACTGGGATCTCCCGGACCGCGTGCACTCCTCATGCATCTCGAGAGCGAAATGGCATTGGGGGCGGGGCCCGCATCTGTCGTGTGCCGCTCCAAAAAACCAACCGCGAGCACTCGTGACAGGGCGGAGTTCCACACCAGCCCGAGGCTCGCGGCTGCCCGAGATAACATGGCTGTCAACTCTAGGTCAGATCCTACAGTGCTAACACACCCGGAGGCAGAGCATAGCCGGATCGTCATCCCCAAAGGACTCTAGCCCACCCTGAGATGCGGCAATCGACCTCTCGCCGCTATCTGGAGTGTGAACGAAACAAACAGGGCGTCAGCAGGCGGTCCTGCTGCTTCAGTCCAACACTCGCTGGAAGCGATGTGCGAGAGGGCGGGAGTGGCCCGAGGAATGATCGTTGGGGTTCTTAATACCACAGCACCGCCCTCAGGTCACCCTGGCCACCAGTCAAAGTACCACCTCTCTCGGAGATGGTAGATCGGGGTGTGGCAGAGGGGACTCTCTCTCTTTGCAGAGATCATAGAGTCTCGACCACAACATCGCGATGGTCATGTTCCCGCAGAGGGAACACAACACATTTACAAACACTGTCCGAACGTGCTGAAGCCCAAACACGTCGAGCAGTGAATGCGCCCCAAAGTCAGCAACGGATTTCGATCGTACCCGGAAGTGCGCGGAAAAAGACATGCCACACGCAAGCTCTTTTTGTGAGAAGAAAGCTATGCAGAGTGCCAAAGCGCCCAGGGAAAACACACACACAGCTGTTGCAGATCACTGCACAGATAAGCAGGCAGGCAATGTGAGATTGCTGGAACGCGCCGTTGCACCTACACCCTGGAGAACTGCTCGTCTCGAAGACTGAAGAGAGAACTTCAGCATTCAGGCTTGCAGAAGTGAAGAGATGCTCTTGGCTCCGAAGCAGAAACATAATGCGATCATGCCAGCTACTTCCTTATATACCCATGTGGGTAGGCGGAGTTACGCATGCAAATCTCGCATACCCATGGCATTGGCACTGCCATTGGGCGCTTTCTAAGATCTCGAAGATGATTGGCTTCTAGGCGAAACCCCCATTCGTCAGTCACTGACGTTACGTTGGAGTGACTGAACGAAAGGGAACTAAGCGACAGAGTCCATTAAAGATGACGAAGTAGTATGTCCCGAAGCTTGAATATTTTTCTGCTAAACACTCAAAACAATGTACTTTTTCTTGACAAAAAAGAGTACATACTCTTAAAGCTCTTAAAGGAACATACTTTCCAAGAACAAAGAAATTTTTTCGTTTTCTCGAGGTGGCAAGAACACAAACAAAGATTTTATTTTGGCCAGTACATTCCATACTTCACGAGAAAATCAGCTGCGTTTCTCCGCGTTAACCACATCCACTTTAAATGTCTGACCAATCACACAATAATTCTCGGACACCCACAAGAAAGCCTTAAGGCTTCAACATACTCAGCAAAAACAGAGGAAAAAGTTCTCGCTCCCAGGGCTGCGAGAACAAAATGACGTCAGTTTGTTCTCGCAGCCCTGGTTTGGGGGTTCTCGCTGCTTGTTCTCGACACATCGCCTGAGCAGAACTTTTTTCTTGCGGGTGTCCGAGAACTATAATGTGATTGGTCATACATTTAATGCGGGCGATGTTAATGCAGAGAAACGCAGATGTTCGGCACCTGCTTTTCTCGTGAAGTATGGCATGTAGCCTACTGCCAGAACAAACTTTTTTCTTGTTCTTGCCACCTCGAGAAAACAAACACATTTCTTTGTTCTTGCAGAGTATGTTCGAAGCTTTAGGACGTAGTATAAGTAGGCAAATTGGGACGCAAGGATAGTCTTTTGGAGGGGAACATGGACTACATTTCCTATCCTGGCACTCAGTCACGCACACCTGACATGCATCAGACCTCATCATAATCGGCACGTTCTTAAGCCGATTATGCCAGTAGCCTTAAGTTGATATGCATCTCTCTTCTGTTGTCTTGCTAAGATGGACAGGCAGGCTATGCATCTCTTGGTCTGTCTAGCTAGCTAATCCTAGCCGCTTTTAGGGCTGTATTCTGTCTTTGTGCCTGAGAAATACATTTTAAAAAAAAATGTTGATAAACGACAAAGGGCAGCGGTGTTTGTTTACTGCAGCTCGAAAAAAAGATCCGCTTTGCGCATGAACATGCATTCATATGCGCGTGCATGAAATGAAACGTGCATTTTCCAGCAGAAATATTCTGTGTGGATACCAGAACAACAGAACAATATATGGGCCTGATGGTCCTCCTCCTCATCATAAGTGCACATAGGCTACATACTTTTAAAACAAGACAATGATTACTTTTAGGGCTGCATTTACACTGCAGGTCTTGATGCACAATTCCGATTTGGTGACTATATCCGTTTTTTTTTTTTTGGTGACTATATCCGCTTACATCATCTGTTCAAAAGCGACCCGTATCCGATTTTTGCATTTACACTGTATACTGGGAAAACAGCCCAAGACGTTCTTAACCGGTGAAAGGAAGTAAAACGATATGCGATGGACGCAGACAAAATGATTGCACAATGTTTTGCTGTCTGCACTGTTCCACACATCTTTAAAGTCGGCAAAACATTTCTCTCTTAAAGCAGCACTTGGTAACTTTTGCTCTCGGGGTCCCCCTACAGTTGGGAAAAAAGAATGTCCTCAACTACTGTTGTAAGCTCTGTCATCCTACAACAGGCGATGCCATCGCGTGTGCATTTGTTGACATGACAACCCTGATAGCCCTGAACTAGTAATGCGCAGGTCGTCTCATAACCAACGGACCACGTATGTCTTTAATGCTAGCGGGTGCGGGACGGGTTATAAAACTATATACAGTGGTGCGGGCGGGCCAAATAACTTCATAAAAGCGGCACCGTGGGTTGGCGCAGCACTAACAGTTACCCTGTACACTGCAGGAGGAGTTCACATGCAGGTGTTCTTCTGGCGTTGCGTGTGAAATGTCTTCATCCCAGGTACAGTCAGTGGCATATGTTTCAGCATGTCATATGAATATAATTTCATGGGTTTTATTTTTTTCAAACACCAAATAATCGCGATGCTCATATTTACAAGCCAGCGTCATTATAGTAGTCTATTGGTTACCGTTTTACAGAATCTATATGATACTTCAATTCAATGTTTGAGTGGTAGGTAATCACCATAACAAGCATGACAGCATCGGTCGGGCACGCCTCCTTCAACTCACGCCAACGAGCAAACGCTGGTCCAATGTTGATCCTCGTCCTGCCTTTAATCCGATCACTTTTTCGTTTCCTCTTATTGCTCTCCTCCAACAAAACCTTTTTGTTCTTATTTGTCTGTGCTGCTTCGGACATGAATATATTATCCGACGAACAAAGTTGTGCTCGCATGTCCTAATTTAAGGAAGTGTGGGTGTTGGTGGAAGTGACGTATATGCCGTAAAGCAGTCGAATTTTGTAGTTCTTTTTGCTCTCGGGTTACTATCCGAAACTCGAAGTTTAAAAGTACGATTAAAAACGATACAGACCCCATCAAGCTATGGCAGACGTGTCATTCAACCTATTATAAGTCGATGTATCATCACAAGAGTCTTGAAAATATATTATGAAGGTTGAAAAGTTACCTAGTGCTTATTTAAAGGGTCCTGCACACTGTGCGATTTTTCAAAATCCTTTGCGAATGTCCCTTGTCAGACTGTACGAACATGATCGCCATGTCACACTGTAAGATCTCAGTTGACATTAATGTCAGACTGCACGATAGTGAAGGCGCGCTAAAAACGGACGCACGCAAGAAAACTCACCCGGAGTTTTATATCATCAATGAATGACGCGCTCGGTGACAGTGAGCTGCATTACACGCGGGACTGAAATGCTGGCTACAAAGATATCTCTAGCACTCGTTTTGGTCATAGTTTGTCTTGAAAAACCGAGATATTTGACTGTCGTCGTAGGAGAAGTCACACTGCAGGATTGTGTGCCAAATCTTCTGACACTGCCAGAATTTCGTCTGAGGTAAAATTTGATCGCAGCGCTCATTAATCGGCTGCCGGTGAACATGTCAAACTAACGACCAAAGACGTCAGATTTTAGCCTAGGATCAGAGGAATCTTTTAGGATTTGCTAAATTTGTCCCAGACGGCCAAATCGTGGCCAAAATCGCACAGTGTGCACCCGGCTTTAGGCGGAGAAAAAGAGGAGAGCCCTTGACGGGGTTGCCAGGTTAGCACAACAAAACCCGTCCAATTGCAAATCAAAACTATGTTAAAGTAGCCCAATTCCGCATGAAAACCGCGGACTTGGCAACACTGGATCACAGTTTGTGTCCACCTGAGTTTAGGTCATTTGCCTCCGTCCTTTTTTCAATGACGTATGACTCGCATTTACTGGGGAATATCCGATTTGACCGCTTACATGGCAGGCGCTAATGCACGCATCCGAATCATATCGGATTTATTACCACATATGAGTGAGGCCTGAATCCGATCTGAGGATATCGGAATCCATCTGTTTTTTTACTGCTTACACGTTCACATGTCATATCCGATCCCACATGAGAGTTAAAAATCGGAATTGGGTCACTTGAACCATGCAGTGTAAATGGGGCCTAAGTCAATGTTTAGTTACAACTCTAAACTACTGCACAAATTATGCATGATGAAAAGCAATGTATTGTTAATTTGACATTGATTGACTATTGATTTATAGGCTATATTGAATTTAAAATTAGCTGGACATACTTGTCAATATGGATGCACATCCCTCAGTAAATAATAACCATAAATCAAATATTGCTTTAACATGCATATATAAAACACAGTAGCATGCTATGGCAAGTCTTTTTTAGCTTTTATTCATTCACAATTTTTGCATTTTTATTATAAATAATTAAATGTTCACTATTTATAATGTAAATTCTTGATACTATGTATGGAATTTTTACTAGTAACAATGTCTTTTTGATATCAGGGATTACATGTTCAGTTGTACAAAAGTGAATTCTTGATATCAACAATGATGTCATCACTCACAGAGTTTCTTGATATCTGAATCACTAGTTCACTAGTTAAATATTACAAGAGCCAAGCCATAGTATGCATAATATTTTATATGTATAATATGTAATATATAAAAATGTATAAAAGGAAATCTGGGGGACCCAGTTTGAATGGGTCTGATGCAGCTTATAAAATTTGTTATCTATAATTTGCAGGTGCTATGCCTAAGTTTGAAAGTAGAGGAGATGCTGAATAATCTTCCAGTACTAGCACAGACCCAGATGATCCACATCCAGCCTCAGCCAGTACTAGCGCAGACCCAGTACAGCCAGATTCACCAACAGTAAAGCCGTCTTCAGCAAGTACTAACACAGTGACAGACCCAGGTGAAGTACAGGCAGCCTCAGCCAGCACTAGCACAGACCCAGTACAGCCAGATTCACCAACAGTAAAACAGTCTTCAGCAAGTACTATCTTAAGATTCGATAGAAAATACTCTTCAACAAATATTGTTTGTTTGAACCTCATTCTTTGACTGTTTTGTTCAAAGGAGGGAGAACTGTATTGGGAGCACTAAGGTGTCAGGTGTAACTGCATGGCAATGGCAAATGGTTTACATAGCTCACGGGTCAGGTAGGAGGGCCCCTTAGCAGAATTTTGCTTTGGGCCCCAGGAAGGTCAGGATCGGTTCTGGACACGGTGCATGCTTTATTCAACATCACTACTGACATAACATTTGAAAAACTCAGAGTCCGATACGGATATTATTTTTTTGACGTCACTACAATGAAATAACCCGGTTTATTAATAAACTCATGTAAACACGGTTAACTTGCATTGTCAGTTTACTGGTGTGCATGTAAACGGGGAAAACTGATTATTTCAATTAGCTGATTTTTTTGAGTTATCAGCTTACTGGTGTGCATGTAAACGCACCCATTGTCAGTAACCGTTTGGCCTGTTTGTATGTTACAGACCACTTATCTGCTAGTTTGATGTGTCTATTTACTCTGATCACTAATCCTGTTACCACTTCTAAGTTGATCTCCAGTAAGCTAATCCATCTCGGAATATGCAAATACTCCAAAATGTTATCTAGTCACCCCCTGACAGGACAAAGCAATAATGTCTATTCTCACCATAAGACCCAATTACGTTTTAAGAAACATTTAATTTACATTCCTGGAACCTTTGCTTCAAACTTTTACTTTTGCTCATCTCCCTTTGAGAACTTTGTCAGAATGTTAGTAAAAGTTCGGAGAACATTCCCAGTTAGCTGTGCAGATGTTAAGGTCTCCTCTATTGGTAAAAAAAAAAAATGCATTGCAAAACGAATCCGCAACCTAACTTCAGCGTTTGTCTAATAATAAAGCCTCTCATAAGATGCCGCTTCAACCAGAGATCGCTGACATCTTTTGGAGTACTATTTCATTTAAATGAGAGAGCAGTGTCCTTTAGTGTTTAAATCGACTGTAAGTCTTCAGTAATGAGCTTCAGCAAAAATGGATAACAGCTCATTCCTAAAACCCTCAAAGGACCATAAAAGCTTGTCAATACAGCCACTTAAAGCATCCTGTTTGAATAATGTAATTGGACAGCTGAAATGAGAAGACATAATCTAGGCCTATGTTTGTAATGTTTTTAAAGAGATAGTTAATCTAAAATATGACATTTTTCCATCATTTACTCAGCCTTATTTTGTTCCTCTGTTATTTTTTCAGCAGAATACAAAAGGAGAAATTTTGAAGACTTCCCTTGTGAAAAAGCACACTTTTAACTCATTATAGAAATAATACACTAACACAGTACTGTCATGAACGGTGTGAAATGAACAGGCAGGGAAGTGGATCTAAGTGCAGGAAAGTAATTAAGATGAAAATCTACAAAGAACTACAGAGCAAACTACATGACAGGAAATAACATAAAAGTCCACAAACACAGGAAATATATGACAAGTACCAGTCAAAGGTTTGGAAACATTACAGTTATCTAATGTTTTTGAAAGAAGACTCTTTCACTCACACTGTCTGCATTTATTTAATAAAAAATAAAGTAAAACAGTTAACAGTTTTCTATTGTAATACATTTATTCCTGCGATGTCTAAAGCTGAATTTCCAGCATCATACTCCAGTCTTCAGTGCCACATGTTCCTTCAGAAATCATTCTAATATGCTGATTTAGTGCTCAGGTAACATTTCTTATTTTTCTTATCAATGTTGGAGACTTTTGTGCTGCTTAAAATTTTGTGGAAATTGTGTTTTTTTTTTTTTTTTTTTGATTCTTTGATAAATAGAATCAAATTTTTTTTGATTCTTTGATAAATAAATGCTGTTCTATGAACAGCATTTATTTATTTATTTATTGTAATTTTTTTTACTGTTAAAATTTAACTTTCCTAATTTTCAATTTCATTAATTTTACTTTTGCAATAATCATCCTTTAAAATGAGACCAAACTTTAGTCTGTGTTTAAAAGTATTTAAGATTTAGACCTATAATGATTTAACTCTTTTCCCATCATTGACAAAAAATTTCATAATTTGTGAGACAAAGCTTTTCCGCCATTGACAGAATTTTCTGGCTTTCCATGTTTTTCCCCTTTTATACGGAAAGAAAGCATGGATCTAGAATAAAATGGGGCTTCAGTTTAAAAGCAGAAGGCCTGTTCTTTCTTTTGATATATTGCATATAACGATAATCATACACCAAGACATTGGGGACCATGACATTTTTATGAACATGTTTGCCCATTTTGGTTATTTTAGCCCAGTGGTTGGGTTAAATGTCTACCCAACCTGCTGGATAGTTTTATTTAACTTAACTATTGTTTAAAAATGACTGTATTGCTTTGCTTAAAATTATTCCAAAGTATGTTAGAAATTTAGTTAGAAATATTTATTAATATGTTTAACAAATTTAAATTATTATTACTAAATAGCTTATTATTTTAAATACTCTTATCATCTGATCGTGGTTGTATCTCTCTATTAGTGTTACTCGATCTGATCTTAGCGCTGCATTCGATTCTATCAATCACAATATTCTTGAGAATAGACTCGAAAATTATGTTGGCATTAGTGGAACTGCATTGGCATAGTTTAAATCTTACGTATCTGACCGTTATCAGTTTGTAGCAGTAAATGAAGAGATGTCACACCGATCACAAGTTCAGTATGGAGTACCGCAAGGCTCAGTGTTAGGACCGTTGCTTTTCACCCTGTATATGCTACCACTGGGAGATATCAGTGGTTTTTGTATATCTAAATATACAAATAAAATTAATTAATTTGATTCTATTTAACATATTTAGTTCTATAAACTATCCAAATAAAACTAGCCAAATCAAATTTTGTTGCAATGTTGTTCTGTTTAACACTGTGAAGCTGCTTTGAAAAATCTTCATTGAAAAGCGCGATATAAATAAAGTTTATTGATTGGTTGATTGATTAAACATTCCCTTTTTGATTATTATTGCTCTATTATTGTCTGATTTTTAATTTCCAGCCTATTTTGGGATTATTTCAAGCAGGCCATAGTCATTTTTAAACAATAATTGAGTGAAAATAAAACTACCCAGCTGGTTGGGTAGACATTTTACCCAATCGCTAGGCTAAAATAACCCAATCGCTGAGTTTGTCCATTTTCAACCCAACTTGTGTTGTTTTTAACCCAGCATTTTTAGAGTTAGGTGGTGATTTCTTCATCATAGCACCAGTTAGTGGGTGGGATATATTAGGCGGCAAGTAAACATTTTGTCCTCAACGTTGATGTGTTAGAAGCAGGAAAAAGGGGCAAGCATAAGGATTTGAGCGAGTTTGAAAAGGGCCAAATTGTAATGGCTAGATGACTGGGTTAGAGCATCTGCAAAACGTCTCGGTTACGTATGTAACCCTCGTTCCCTGAAGGAGGGAACGGAGACGTATGTCAGAACTGAACCGACGAATGGGATTTTACTTTAGAGACCATTCGTCGGTTCAGTTCTGACGTACGTCGAAAGTGACCGACTGAAAGGGAACGTCTCTGTTACGTATGTAACCCTCGTTCCCTGAAGGAGGGAACGGAGACGTACTTCAGAACTGAACCGACGAATGGTCTCTAAAGTAAGATCCCATTCGTCGGTTCAGTTCTGAACCGTGACCGACTGAAAGGGAACTGCAGCTCTTGTGGGGTGTTCCTGGTCTGTACCTATCAAAAGTGGTCCAAGGAAGGAACAGGGGTGAACCGGTGACAGGGTCATTAGTGCCCAAGGCCCATTGATGGACGTAGGGAGCAAAGGCTAGCCCATGTGGACCGATCAAACAGACGAGCTACCGTAGCTTAAACTGCTCAAGTTAATGCTGATTCTGATAGAAAGGTGTCAGAATACACAGTTCATCGCAGGTTGTTGCATATGGGGCTGTATAGCTACCGACCTGTCATTGTGCCCATACTGACTACTGTCCACCACTAAAAGTACCACCAATGGGCATGTGAGCATCAGAACTGGACAAGATCAAGCATCTGTGGGATGTTCTGAACAAACAAGTCAGTTTTGCATGAACTATCACTTTAAATAATCATCCCTCGTCCTCCCTTTTCTCTTAAATGAGAAATAAAAAAGCCAATGGCAGATATTATTATTAGGCTGAGCAAAGATACAATTGCCCCTGGGCACTCATGAACAAAATGCAATGAATGAATTCAACCTTCCCTTCTCTCTCTCTCTCTCTCTCTCTCTCTCTCTCTCTCTCTCTCTCTCTCTCTCTCTCTCTCTCTCTCTCTCTCTCTCTCGGATACTTCAGAAGTTTTTGTCACATCCGCTCTTATCTCGGTTAATTCTTCTGACACCTCTCAGATAAATTTGGAGCCTGTCACAACTCCCTGAACTTCTCAACGGCTGAGCTGAATTTCATACTCTTTCTCTCTTTATGAGCTGCATTTCCCAATTTTCTTTAGGAATTTTGGCTTTAAGCTCATCATGCCCACAGAACAAAAGCTCTTTTGTTGTCACTGGGAGTCGACTCCTTTTGGACACTGTTAATATTGTAATGAAGCCCATTAAACAGCCCTTACGACACAATTTCTCTAAACATTGTGATCTGCCTAGAATGAGCTGACATGTGAAAGCTCCCAGACTGATTCAGGAATGATTGTAGCAGTGATTTGCAGTGGTGTTCTAAAATGATGAGACAAAGTCCTCAGTTTATAAATCGAATGTAAATTAAGGTTTGAAAAGACTAACTGGTTGACTAGGCTAAAGCCACAAACCTTACATAACTCTAACAATTTTTCCATTTGCATCCCCTTGCCTGTCACCCCACGATTTGGCAAATGGAGCATTTCGACATACTCATGGTAAAAACACAGCTGCTCACACGTTGTTCTGAATATACACATAACCAATATATATTTAGAAAGCCAACACTCAGGGGCGTAGCCATCTTTTCAGAAGTGAGGGGGACAAAAATGTCATAATACCATTTTTTGTTTTTTGGGACCGATATAATTTATCGCATCTCTTGCTTTTAATTTGGTAAGGTATCAAATACACTGCTGAACAATAACCACTAATATCTATAATATTATTATCCTATTTTTTATGCCAATTTTATAATTGGTTTATATAAATGCTGTCCCTTGAACTTTCTATTCATCAAAGAATCCTGAAAAATGAAATGAATTTTGGTTTCCACAACATTTTAAAGCAGCACAACTGTTTTCAACACAGATAATAATCATAAATGTTTCTTGATTATAAAATCATCATATGAGCATGATTAGTGAAGGATCATGTTACTCTGAAGACTGGGGTAATGATGATAAATTCAGCTTTGATCACATAGGAAAAAAGCTGTTTTAATTTGTAATGATATTTCACAATATTACTGTTTTAACTATTTTTTGATTAAATAAATGCAGCCTTGGTGAGCAGAAGATACTAAACATTAAAAAAGCTGCATTATTCATATGATAGGCTACTTTATTGTCAATAAATAGGCTACATTGAGATGGCTTGAAAAACACACATAAAGCATATATTGTCGCAATTGTCTGATTCTTGTCGTCACGTTTCATCACTCATAACGATTGTTTTCCTTCAGCTGCAGCTCCAGCGTGACAGGGTATTAGCCTACTTCTACGAATCCGCTTATGGAATTTCTGTGAGATGCAAATAAAATGACAGCAGGTCATGCATAGATTATTTTTTGTCTCTGATTTTAAATCTTAATGTATTCACATTGGTTTCTATGTAAATACACTTGCCCTTGTCCTCAAAAAGCGCGCTATCAACCGAATTTAGAGAAAGCTGTCTTTAACGTCCCTGTTAACTTGCCCGCCGCCGCGCAGGGTAACGTCGGTTCGAATCCCGCTCGGAGCGGGTCGACTAGGATTAGGACACACTATAAATATGATAAAGAAGCAGAAACAGATAGTTGCAGTAAAACAAGATCTTTTAAAACAACACTGGGTAACTTTTGCTCTCGGAGTCCCCCTACAGTTGTGAAAAAATAATGTCCTCAACTACTCTCGTAAGCTCTGTCATCCTACAACAGGGGATGCCATCGCGCGTGTATTTGTTGACATGACAACCCTGATAGCCCTGAACTATGTCTATTTAATGGTCGCGGGTGTGGGGCGGGCCAAATAACTTCATAAAAGCGGCACCATGGGTTGGCGCAGCACTAACAGTTACCCTGAACACTGCAGGAGGAGTTCACATGCAGGTGTTCTTCTGGCATTGCGTGTGAAATGTCTTCATCCCAGGTACAGTCAGTGGCATATGTTTCAGCATGTCATATGAATATAATTTCATAGGTTTAATTTTTTTCAAACGCCAAATAATCGCGATGCTCACGTTTACAAGCCAGCGTCATTATAGTAGTCTATTGGTTACCGTTTTACAGAATCTATATGATACTTCAATTCAATGTTTGAGTGGTAGGTAATCACCATAACAAGCATGACAGCATCGGTCGGGCACGCCTCCTTCAGCTCACGCCAACAAACAAATGCTGGTCCAATGTTGATCCTCGTCTTGCCTTTAATCCGATCACTTTTTCGTTTCCTCTTATTGCTTTCCTCCAACAAAATCTTTTCTTTCTTATTTGTCTGTGCTGCTTCGGACATGACTATATTATCCGACGAACAAAGTTGGGCTCGCACGTCCGAATGTAAGGAAGTGTGGGTGTTGGTGGAAGTGACGTATATGCCGTAAAGCAGTCGAATTTTGTAGTTCTTTTTGTTCTCGGGTTACTACCCGAAGCCCGAAGTTTAAAAGTACGATTAAAAACGATACAGACCCCATCAAGCTATGGCAGACGTGTCATTCAACCTATTGTAAGTCGATGTATCATCACAAGAGTCTAGAAAATATATTATGAAGGTTGAAAAGTTACCTAGTGCTGATTTAATAAATTGAAACAATTTATAATGATTTGTGGCATTC
Source organism: Pseudorasbora parva (assembly GCF_024679245.1). Lineage (NCBI taxonomy): Eukaryota > Metazoa > Chordata > Actinopteri > Cypriniformes > Gobionidae > Pseudorasbora > Pseudorasbora parva. The sequence goes on along the minus strand of NC_090172.1, from coordinate 16,197,315 downwards.
TCTCTCTCTCTCTCTCTCTCTCTCTCTCTCTCTCTCTGACTCACACACACACACGCACAATAATATCCTGATACAGTTCCAGCATCAGCCTTTGTGATGGGATTGTTCTGTTCACCTTCATCTGCAAAGCACAATGACAGTTATTATGCCCGGTCGAACAATGCATGTATTAACTTCAGATTGGATTGTGTTGGTAATAGGCACTTAACGATGTCAAATGCTAAAAGTAAATTTTGTACATCTAGCATGTGCTTTCGAACTTCTTTCTGATCTGTAAGTTATGTGGAAAACACTTGAGTTGAGGGAGGGAGATACAGTCTAGCTAACATTGGCTAGCTACGATTTCAGTACAGTACTATCAAATATCCTTGCACCTTGCACCACAGCACCCAGTGGATTTAGTTATAACTGCGAGATTTAGAGGGATTTATAATGGATTCACTGCATTCACGGCCAGCGAAGCAATATAGTAAAATTTCAATATTATTTTTATTTTTTGAATATTAATTACAGATCGAATATATTCGTGCTCACCCCTATTTATGGAAGCTGAAATTTAGCGATATAAAATTTGCAATGCAATATGCAAAATGGCAATGCAATATGTAAAATGGCAATGCATTTCAGTATTTAAATTTACATTTTCCATACCATGTGTGCAACATTTGGAACAAAATGATAATTCAAATTGAATAATATAATTTACATTTGCTATTTCCAACACTAGTTTTAACATAAAATTTAAACATAAATTGTATATTGTAATACTTTATATAAGTTGCAAAATTAAAATTAAAATGTATTACACAAATAATTTGATGTGTTTAACATGTTCAAGCAAAAATTGTAGCAAAATGATCATTTAAATGTTATTTTTCTAAATTGCATTTAAACTCCCATTTAAGATACTTGCGATTGCATTTTGATTATATATCCCGCAATGAATGTAGCAAAATTGAAAATGCAAAACTCTATCTCGCCTAGAGCTGCCGCTGTCATAAAGAGAGGAAAAAATACAACCATACCGATATAGCAAACAATAATTATAGGCAGCTTGTCTAAGATTATTTGAGAGTAAAATAATCTCTGTTGTAAACCACAGCTCACTTCAGCGTGACCGTGCTCATGTTAAGGTGCCACCAACCTCTGGGCTGAAGGCCTCAAAAACCTGCTACCAACACCAATAAACAACACTAACCATTCTCTCTCTCTCTCTCTCTCTCTCTCTCTCTCTCTCTCTCTCTCTCTCTCTCTCTCTCTCTCACACACACACACACACACACACACACACACACACACACACACACACACACTGATTAAATACATATTTTTTTAATTGTACCAATTTGTGTCATTTTTCATATCAGATACCCGTACCCAGCCAAACCCCGTTCCTGCCGCCGCGGCCGAAATCTCTCTCTGAACTCAGTTCAAAACTTGAGAGCCCTGCACCGGTGATCAGCGCGAGTTGCATGCCGGTTAGAAATGTGTCCGAGGGCAGTCCGCCTTGCTCTGATGTTATGCTGACGTATGTCAAAAATCTTTCGCGAGCGAAAGGCGGATGTGTCGGATTCTGCAGTCGAGCGCAGTTCCTCTCCACCGACTGCGCGGAGCAAAAGCACGATGGGAAAACGACTTGCTGACGACACAGCTTAATGCTCATTGGTTTAAACAACCGTGATGTAAGGTTGTTAAAATATTTGATTTGAATTAATTCTGATATCATGTTTTTATGTGTATAAATTATGTGTGAATATTCTCAAACTCTCGGACAGTGCGATCTTTCTGTGGGTTATGTAATTGTTGTCATATTAATAAAAATATATAAAAATATATGTGTAATTAAAGTAAAAATGCTTGATAAACAGGCCTTTCGAACGGAAATAAATAACAAAAACTTTGGGTGTCTTGTTCATAATATTTATTTTCATATAAAAGCAACAGAACTTAAATGACATCCAGTTTATCAGCAACAGAGCGCACAAGTGTGAATCCCGCGATATCCGCAACTAATCTCGCAGGTGTCTGATCCACTACGAGAAGAGAGAACTGTCCGGCTTGCCTGCACTTTTTTCACTCCTCCCCTCACTGCAGCCGCCTAGTCTCACCTTTATTTCAGGTGAGGCAAGGCACATCTCAAACAAGCCTATAGGCTCTCTGATGACACATGATAGGAAGGGAGTGTGTTACAGGCTGCTGAAGCTCTCAGTCAAATGCGCCCATGCTTTTAGTTGGATAAGCCAGTCAATGCCTAGCCAATGCATAGCCAATGCATAGCCAGCATAGATTTGATTGATGGATGCAGTAACGAATCAAAATACATTATTTTGTGCAGTGTTTGTAAGATATGCCGTAAGAAGCATTGATGAATACAGCTGAGCTCGTTCTTACCTTCTCCATAGTCTCCAATAATATCCAGCGCGGCCTGCCAGTGTAAGCACACACACTTAACACACAACGCACAGACTAAATGACAGACAGTTTTTATCAACAAAATTAGTTTTTTTACGCTTGTAAATTCTGTAAATAGTTGCTTTAGTTTTCAGGGACTGCAAATGCATTATAATTAGCCGTTTATTGCAGATTTATTTGAATAAAAACTGCTCTTTACTATTACAAATGTTCTAATATAATTGCCCCTTTTTTAAACGACTCATAGACTTTTTTGGACATAAAAGCTTACAGAAGCAGTATTTAATCAAAACATGATCAGACATTCAGTTTTATATTTAGGTTATTTTCAGGGCCTTAAAATTAAAATCTCATATTTTTTTCCATAAGGGAATAATACAAAAAATAAAAATGTGAGTCACTTGCATGCATATTTCCCCTTGTTTTAACCTGTCTCTGTACTACTTTGAGTTATTATGACTTTTGGGTGACAAATTTTGAAGTGTCTAGTTTAAAATAAGACCAAATGTATGGCTATAGACCATAGGGTTTAAGAGCTGCAGACATTTTTTATTTGGAGTATGTCGGGTTTTTTTTTTAATTCTCAAAAAAAGGGGCGAGGATTAAGAGGTTAATAAGACAGGAATAGTCCACAGTACAGGGGAAATCGTCAGAATAATGCATGCAAACAACGGAGGATATTTTTTTTTTTTCCTTATTTTTCGTTGTTTTGGATTAAAAAGTGGGATGCATTTTGAAGAGTGGACTCTTACACAGACATGTATGCTGTTGTTTCGTGGATTCATCCGATCTGATCTGCACATAGACAGTAAAAAAAAAAATGGGCACAGCGACCCCATACTTCAACGCTGAAAAGTGAAGTCAATTAAAAGCACTCACTTCCTGATGGCTGAGCGTACTGCATAGCCTCAGACTGAGCTTGATGACGTAGATCTCCGCGTCTCCTCCTGTCTATGCGGTAAATTCTCTACTGTGTGACAGAGTGGCGTTGGTTAGGACGCAATCATTAGTCTATGTTTACAAAAACAGCTTCTACGGGGCGATAGTGTAAGATACAAGGTAATGAAGCCTTTTCTACATTGTCGTGTTTCTTTACAAATAAACAATGGACAAATTAAGTCTTTTTTAGTTATTCGCTGTCAAAGTGACGCCAAAAATGAATGGGAGTCAATGGGATGCTAACAGCAGGTCATGGCTTGGTTAGCAATGGACGCCCCTATGGGTGGTACGCTTTCTGGGGGTTAGATTGCCCCTTTGGGATCTGCACAATAGGAGATGAAAGATGAGTAGCGCGTTTATTATGCTAATGTTTAAATAGCTAGTGATTTAGCGTTTCATTTAACCCTTTTCTCTCTGGTGTATTTATTGCAAAAACAAGTTCAGAACATGAACATGAGTGTTTTAGCTTTCAGCTTTCAAGTGATACATAAATTGTGATAGTTGATTGAATAGTTTGTATAAAACAAAAGTAATTATAAGTAGAGGTACGCCCACTTGTGCCCACGATCCTGTGGGGGTTAACTGGTTTTAACAGATATATTACATGTTTTTTGAACAGCTGTGATGTGTAAGTGCCCGCACCATAAATGTTAAATATTACCTGGTACCAATATTATATTTGTTAGCTTACTGTAATCACTCTCCGTGTTCATACAAATGCGCTCCTTTGCTTCATTGTTCAGCCTACAAATCAAACAAATACTTTGAGAGCTGCATTACATAGGGTCACACTGTTAGGTTATTCCTTAAAGCTTTAACATTAAGAAAATAAGGCAATATTATGATATATTTTGACTGAATGAATGGTTCACAGGCTGAGATCAAGCTATATTGTAATTATCATTTTATCTAGCAGATATATCAGTGCCACTTTGAAGTTAATAAAAAATTAACTGCAAAAGAGAAATCAATTTGGTCTTGTGTGTGGTCCGATAGAAGGCGGCCATATGATTTCGATGAAATGTGATGAATATGTGCAGTTTCTTGGCTGCACGACAGAGCGCTCAAATGTGTGTAAGAGATTCAAATATTAGTCAATCTATTCTAAGGGAGCATTTATTAAAAAGTATTAAGATACAGACATTTTTCTCAGATTATTTGTATTTGTTATCATTGTACACTGTGTCTCATTTCATAATACTTCCCAGAATGCAATGCAGTTTTAGTTGCAATGTAGCTTCCCGGACTCTATTAATATTTCCATGCACAACAATGGTCCCGTGCTGTAAACAGTTAATTGTCTGTAGTTCTTAAGAGTGAGCAGTGTGTTCTTATCCAAGATTGAAAATCATTATAGCCTATAGGAAAAATTAGGACCATGAATGTCAGATTAATATGTAATTTTTTTCATGATTATACTGTATCAGATTTTGGTCTGTTTTTTACCAAAACTCAATCACATTTCCTCAAAACACTTGAAATATAAGGCATGAGTCACACAGGAGTATTTTGTGAGACTTTTTAATTCTTTTTTAAAGCTCAAATTAGGTGAAGGTAAAGTAGGGCATGCTTTAGAACAAGTTTCAATTCTGGGTGAATTATCCCTTTAAGTGCTTAATTAACCTTTCCAATGATGAAATGCAACTTGACTTTTGTCTTTCTGTGTATAAAATGCATTACAGCGTAAACTATACTTGGCCTCTCGTATTTTTGCAGCTCAGTTTCCATAAATGCTCTTTTCAGGGTTTGCATTCTGAAAGTTTCAGTTTTTTACCTTTTTTATTTCAAGTGATCAAGAAAAATGTCGTTGGGAATCCTCCATTGACAGTGAGGCATTATTTACAACCATTCTTGGCAGTGAGAGGAAGGATGTTGCATCTGATAGAAATTGAGGGAAAGGCTAAATAATTGTCCAGATATTCATCACTGTCTAGACCGCAACTGGCTTTGCTTCAGAATCCAGATTGTACATCAGACATCAATTGTCGACCCAACAATGTTTAAAACATTGAAACAAATTAAATACTATTTTTAAGGTGAAGTCTGTTAGCTTTAAATATCTGTTAAATGGAAAAACACGCATGGTTTTGTTCTTCTACCATGTGATAGATTAACAAAAAACAACACAGTTTAAATAATAATATTAATAATAATCATAATAATCATAATAATAATAATAATATGTCTATTTAGTTTGCTATCATAGCTATGCATGATTCCAGTTAGTTTGGTCATCAGAACATAAAATAAATAAATAAATAAGACAAACTCAAACTCAGAAATGCGCTCACTGACTCACAGACAGACAGAAAGACAGGGGCACCTGTCACTTAGAAAATAAGAGAAATGAAGTGTTTGAGACAGACAGACAATGAGTTGGCCCTTTTCACTTCATTGACTGCAGGGTCTCATGGAGCAGAAGAGATGAGCGAGTCAGACCTGTCTGTCTCTCACAAGAGTTATACTGTCAGCCACGAGCTCAGCTGTCTCACATTCAGCTCGTTCAGAGACACTGAGGGAAGGAAACGAGGGACTGAGGTACATTAATGAATGAAACATCCTCTCATGCATTTACATTCAGAGGCAGCCATAATACACATATCAGGTGTAGAAATGCTGGGTTATGTTTAGATGATCAAAAGAGAATAGAGATAAAACTCTCTCTCTCTCTCTCTCTCTCTCTCTCTCTCTCTCTCTCTCTCTCTCTCTCTCTCTCTCTCTCTCTCTCTCTCTCTCTCTCTCTCTCTCTCTCTCTCTAAATGTCTTTCACAGGGTTAATGAGCAAATCTGTCGCTGTCAGACTCTCATTCGTTCTTTTCTTTGCTCAGCCACGCCCTAATGGACCGAGCTGTCAATCATCTTTTTGTCCCTCATTATTTTATTTTCTCTCAAAATCCTTGCCTCTGTTTCACTATCAATGTTGTCTATCTTTCTATATGTCTGTCTGTCTATAGTAATTTATTAGATTCCATTAATAATGGAAATTCAGAAAAAAATAGTACGAGTTGGTAATACGAGTTGGTCAGAGTCCTTTAATACAGTGATTATCCAATATGTTTAATGTAAGCATATGTACCACTCCATTCTTTTTGTGCAATATGACAAAAATGGACAAAACTGTGGTTCATTAGCCGGTTAATAAACCTGTGACAGCAAAGAGCAACATGTTGTTTTGTCGATCTCTTGCTTCTAATTCTGTCCTGTCATGCTGAGTAACCTGACCATTGTGAAATATCATAGTCAAGTCAGCTTTGTTTTGATAGCGCTTTATTCATTTCAAATCTAATTCAAATAAAAAAAACAAAGTAACAGAATCAATAATGCAAATTAAAAAATGTATGAGACAAATTTAGCTCTAAAAAGACAATATTGTCATTATTCAGCTCAATCCATTTCAAGTTCTCATCCGATAGTGTCAGTGCAGTCAAATCAATAATATTACCCAATATTAAGTGTTTTTAATTGCTCTTTAAACAGTTACACATAACTGCGTGTCTTCCTATTGGCTCTAACTGTGTTGTGCTGCACAGTTGCTTCACATTCAGCATAGACAGAAAAAACATTATTGGAAACTTGCTGCGTTGTGTCTGGTTAGTGTCAGTGTGAGATCAAGTGAAAGTCATGATTGCTCATGCTGTCTTTCAAAATTGAGCCACATGAATGTGCATTACAGCTGATTTTTCATGGACGATGTTCTCAGTGTAATAATAAAACTGACAAATGAACTGGTGTCTCGACAGAGATTCACAACGATCATATTCTTTAACATCTCTAATGGTGCATGAATTTCATTAAAGTGATGCAGCACACCTACATGTACTTGATCATATAGTCACTTTGGGGAAGTGACTGCGTGTTTGCAGGAGAAAGAGAGAATTCTGTATTTTTATAATACATTTTAATAATTGCATATTTGCATTGATGGTAGTTATTAGTTTTTTGGTGGTTTATGCTTTTGATTGATTTGGTTGGACACTGACATTGAGTCAAATGTTGGTTTAACGCATGGGCGTAGATTACGCGCATGGGTGGGTGGGGGTAACGTGTCCCCCGCACTTTTCGTCCCCCGCAAGTGTGTTTCCATAGAAACCAGTGTTAATACATCTAGATTTAAATTCAGATTAAAAAAAAATACCTATGCTAACCTATAATTTTATTTGTATCTAAATATGAGGCAATCTAGAGCGCTTACACTCTCGTGTAACACTAACTCAAACTCAAAGCCGGAGGGCGCTCTCACAGAAAGTCCAAAAGCGCATTCATAGAAGTAATATCCTGTCACTCTGGAACTGCAGCTGAAGGAAAACAATCGTTATGAGGGATGAACGGTGACGACAACGATCATACGATAGCGACAATTTATGGTTTATGTGTGTTTTTCAAGCCATCTCAAGGTAACATTAGGCTATTGACAATAAAGTATATCATATGAACAATGCAGTGCTAACTGACAGCTTTTTTTATGTTTAGTATCTTCTGCTCACCAAGGCTGCATTTATTTAATCAAAAATACAGTTAAAACAGTAATATTGTGAAATATAATCACAAATTAAAACTTTTTTTTCTAAAATTGTCCCCTATGTGAATATATAGTAAAGTGTAATTCATTCATGTGAAAGCTGAATTTATCATCATTACTCCAGTCTTCACATGATTCCTCGCAAATCCTTCTCATATTAGGATTTTATAATTGAGAAACATTTATAATTATTATCTGTGTTGAAAACAGTTGTGCTGCTTAAAAATGTTGTGGAAACCATGATGCATTTTATTTGTCAGGGTTATTTGATGGAAGTTCAATGGACAGCATTTATTTGCATTTATTAAATAAATTATTAACCATTATTTTTTGTAATACAAATATCACTTATGATCAATTTAATGCATGTCTGATCAGTAAAAGTATTTATCTCTGTTTTAATCTTACCACAAATGTTTGAATGGCACCATGAAGCAGCAAAAAAAGGAAGCAGCACCATGAGCAGCAAAACTTTTCAACACTGATGAGTGATGATAATCATAAATGTGTGTTGAGCATCAAATCCTCATATGAGAATGACAACACGATCTCATGGTCATATGGTCACATGATCCTTCACTAATCATTCTCGAGCCCGATCTCACGAAAATGCGTATAAATAGTACGAGTGTTAAATCTCGTGGAATGGATACGCCAAAATGAGGTTTGGCGTGCAAATGCTATGCAGTTTTTTGCGTGCTTATGATACGCACTTTATGGCGTGCATATGACACACTCTTGGGTAGGTTTAGGGTGGTGGGGTGGGCGGTTCGTATGTATAATACACCATATAGTGCATATCATATGCACGCGAAAAACCATGTACCACACGAGATTGCAAACTCGTACTATTTATACGCATTTTCGTGAGATCGGGCTCATATATATATATATATATATATATATATATATATATATATATATATATATATATATATATATATATATATATATATATATAATTATTATTATTATTATTTACATTGCATAAAATCTATGGAGATTTAATGCACAAGTGTCTGTAGTAGGCCTACACAAACCAATCATAAAATTGGCATAAAATATAAGAGGAAAATATTATAGATATAAGTGGTTATTGTTCAGCAGTGTATTTGATATCTTACCGAATTAGAGATACAATAAATTATTGGTCAAAAAATGGTATTACGACATTTTTGTCTCCCTCACTTCTGAAAAAATGGCTACGCCCCTGGTTTAATGGACTAAATGAGAAGTAATCTTACAATCAACAATACATGATGTTTGTCTGTAATATAAACATATAAACCATGTAACATATACTGCAATTAAATCTAAAAAGTCAGTGTCATTCATGTTTTGTAAAGACATTTTTACAAAATTAAACATTGTATTCTTAATACCTGTTGTTACATTTGACATTTTGTCACTTATAAAAAAAAATGCGCAAAAAAAAAACACTTTTAGCGCATTTTTTTTAATAAGTGACAAAATGTGTTTGTTGGGGCTTTGATCATGTAGTGAGTGTAATGAGTGGATTTGAGACATGAATGAAGTGTTATGGTAATTTAAATGCATTTTGAATGTGAAATTAACTGCTGTGCCAAGCAGAAAGTTGGCTAGGAGAACTGTGTGAAAAGTTTTAAAAAAAATACCCATGTAAGAGTAGAGTGTCCTCCTAGTGATATAAATATGGCACCATATTTTAAACACCAGCATTTTAAGCAGACACATACCTTGCATTATTTATTTATTTATTTTTCTTTCACATTTTACATTATTTATCAGGATTAAAATAAATGGTGCGCTACTGACAGCCTCTCAGTGAACTCGCCGATTACTAAACATCTGGAAACTACAAACTCAGAGCCCCCCTAAAAATAAAGTCCACCGCAATAATTCATTCAAGAAAAAAAAAGAAGTAAAAAAAAAAACAAAAAAAAACAGATGTGCTGCCTACGTCCTGACAGCAGAAAGGTGAATGTTACAGAGGTCTGATTCTTTCTCATTTAGTTTCTGGGAAAGCAAGCCGAGAGCCGGATGAGCTCATGTTTTCAGCTCCTGCTCGACTGAGCGCGCTGAGAGTTTGAGGAGGCCACGGTGCGTCTGTCACAGCTCAGCGTGATTGGCTGAGACATGCTCTTTTAAAACACTTTGACTGCATTGTTGAGGAATGAACTCTGCTCGGGGGTATAAGAAAGTCTAAACTGAAGTTTTGCCACCAAATACGAGCTCACGTCTCATGAATGGGAGCCGGTATCAAAAGACAGGGGGAGAGTAAAAAGTGCTGGCTCTATTTAAAATTGCCCAGTTACAACAAAATCAATTTAGAGAAATATATAATTTAGCTTGGCTAAGCAAACTACATTTTATTGCATTGTCATATTGCACTGGTGAGAGTTTTGTGGAAAACTGTTAGCTTTTTTTGTCATGTTTTAATATTCAGCTCAGTAATCAACAGCTGATTTCATAAAAGCCTATTTATGTTGTTTTCCAGAAGAAAAAAAAGAAAAGAAAAAAAACCTTTTAAAAATATATTTTGTGACTTTGGGAATTTGACACTGCATGTTTGTAGTAAATACTTATATCACTGACAACATTAACCCGGCCAGAATATTGTCATTTAAAAGTTGTTGTTGCAGCCCTCAACTGATGTTGATATGTTGTGTTTTGGCCTGAAGCACCACCCTCCACCTATCTACCAATCACAAAGTCAGTAATGTTTCAGCATCCAGGTTTCCAGATAAGCTCTAGTTACCACAGCTGCAGCTACAAATGTTCCTGCTGGATCCTGCAGCCTATCTGGCAACCTCGAGCCAGGTGGGAGGGGGAGAGGGGATAGTGATTGCAGTACCAGTTTTGGCCACAATCTTACATACACTACCTTTAACCAATTTTTAATGTCTAAATATTTGCATCCATGTAAATCAGTTGTTTGGCCATTGTCATTGTTTAATTGATTTAGTTGCACATTGACATTGAGATGGAGTCAAATGTTGGTATAATGGGATATATGTAGCCTGACGTCGTTATACTCAATTCTAGTCAGAATATGAGTCTGATACTACAGGTGACCCTGAATACTCGAAGATTCGATGCATCGATATGCTGAGCCGGATTCGACCAACGATCTCACAGTCAAATCTTTGCAGGTGTTATGAAAAAAGGATCATACCATTTTGGCAATACGGGGGTGCTCAATATTTTCAAGACATGGCGCAGCGTGAGCTTCGCGTCCAGTGTGTGACTCCTTTAAGTGTGCTGAGTTTCGCACCAGACATGCAGCGCCCTTAAAAAAAAATTTACTCACAGTTTTGAAGTGCAAAGTAGAAACAAGCTGGCCATTGCCATCTTGGAAACGCATCATCGCACATCAAGCCCGGATAACAGAAAATGGGCAAAGAGGCAGGACGTGGGCAGAGCTGACGTGATGCGTGACTAACAGACAGCAGATAAATGGCTATCCACCTGTCAATCAAAGTGGCCACACCCTTAATTATGCAGAACTTTAAGGCTTTATATAATGTAAACGGATGAGTTTTAAAAAAATTCAACCCCCTCACAGTCATGAAGGGCAAAATTAGCCATATAGACCAAAACGTCTCAGTTACGTATGGTAACCCTCGTTCTCTGAAGGAGGGAACGGTAAAGTAAGTTGGATGACCGATGAATTGGGATCACTTCTGGGAGCCCCTATCAGCTTCGAGATATAGAAAACGGGCCAATGAACATTGGCGTGAGTGCTTTGCATATCGCTCCCCGCCCCACTGCGCGGGTATAAAGCGGAAGTGATTGCCACGCACTGTTGTTTTTCAGTGATGGTACAGCAACTGTGGCGACGGGACGTACGTCTCCGTTCCCTCCTTCAGGGAACAAAGGAAAGTACGTCTCCATTCCCTCCTTCAGGGAACGAGGGTTACCATACGTAACCGAGACGTTCCCTTTCAGTCGGTCACTACGATGTACGTCGGATGACCGACAAAATTGGGATCCCTATGGAAAACACCACAGTTACTACCACTTCCAGCGCCCTGCCGGAGTCCCTCGGACCCCGTCTGTGCGGGCTGGGAAATTCCTGCTGGGAGAGTCACACTGCCGTCCCACAAGACCCATTCAGATAACGCTGATAACGCTTGGACTATTGGATAACGCTGGGAAACTGTGCACAGGGGGCCGCTGCGGAAGCCACACTACCCCGAAAGGGGATGCCATGTGGAAATTACACGTATGGACTGGCCGTGGGCAGTACAACATACAGAAGTCCCAGGGGTGGCCCCGGCCCTCTTGGGCGGGGGACAATCACCGCACTGCAGAGAGAAAGACACGGGCTCGCCGTAGGGAGCCGTACCGTGGAGAATACACATATTGGACTGCCGTGGGGGTCACAACATATGGAACCCAGCCTAACACAAGTTCCACCAATGCATACGAGTGTTAGACCTGGTGTCAGAAGCTCCGCCATGTCTGACTGCCGCGGGTTGCAGAGGACTCGACAGGGTTCGCTATTCTGGGGAACTCGGCTGAAGCATATAAGCGCACACATCCGTTCCATGAGGGTTCCAACAGAGTGGCGCAGCAAGCCGACACTAGAACAGGCACTTTGGTGCTACCGACTATGGGAAGTGAGTACACGGGAAGATACCGGCTCTACAGGTAGGCTATAGAATCTAGCGAACGCAGGGCCGGCTCTAGCTCTTTGGTTGCCCTAGGCGAGATGGAGTTTTGCGCCCCCACCCCCCCACCCCACCCCACTCACTTTTATTGTCTCTAATTCAGCACGTCTGTTTTCCTAGGCCTACCCCTAACCGAGAAGCACTTATTATTAAACACGTTCGACGCTTTATTTCCACTTTTCAAACATTTTCTCACTTTTTGTTGAATATAAATGCCTTTCCGATCTGATATGTGATGGGAAAAGGGAATAGAGCGAGTGTGGTAAAAGGCAGGATCGAACCTCTGATAGAGCTGCATCAAATCTTAATGCCGTGTGTCTTACCACTACACTACAGCCACTGTGAAGAATTCAGTGAACACAGCATATTTGTGTTTAGTGTAAATAATATGGCATCTATCATTAGGCATCTTTCGTTAGGCTGCTCCAGTAAAAAAAAAAAACGAGAGGCCGTATTTATTTCCTTCCGACGCCCACGCAGAGAGCGTTTGTACTTTTCATAAATAACGTGCATACGTTATCCATATTCATAACGAACTGGACTTTTGATATTTTAATGACATCCATGTAGGTTATTGTAGATTATTGTCAGTGAAGTTATGTTTGCAATACGTATAGTAATTATGTAGAAAACTAGCAAGTGATAGCTTGGTGACAATATTAATAATATTTATAAAATAAATATTAGTTGATAAGATTGATACTAAGTAATTTTATTTTGTTTGACATCTTATTGGCTGAGATAAGAAGACTAACCTCTATACTGGGCTTTCTTTCCATTTTCTTCCTTTCTTTCTTTCTCTTTTTCTGTCCCTGTGCGTAGTTTGGACGCAAGATGAGCACTTGCCTGACCTAACGCCTGAACTAATAATCAATAATCACCATCAATTCAATCCAATAATCAGGTTGATAAGTAATTAAAGGTGCGGCTGAGGGGGCGCCCTATGATGATCATGTTTAATAAACATTATGTTGTATTTCGCTTGTTCCGATTCTATGCTTAAAGGGAAGTAATGGGCGGCACTAGAGCGCGCTCGCGCCCCTAACACAACTGTCGCCCTAGGCAACCGCCCAGCTCGCCTATAGCAAACGCCGGCCCTGAGCGAACGTGTTGGGTGTCGCCCAGCCCGAAGCTCTAGAAATATCTGTCAGCGAGGCGCCACGAGCCAGTGCCCAGGACGAGGCTACAGCCCTGGTGGAGTGGGCTCTAATCCCAAGCGGGCAGGGCACGTCTTGGGATTCATACGCCAAGACGAGGGCATCCATTATCCAGTGGGCCATCCTCTGCTTGGAGACAGCCTTTTCCTTCTGCTGGCCTCCGTAACAGACGAAGAGCTGCTCTGAGGTCCTAAAGCTTTGCGTTCTGTCTACGTAAGTCCGAAGGGATCAGACGGGACAGAGAAAGGCCAGGGTTGCGTCTGCCTCCTTAAAAGGCAGCACTTGCAGGCTCACCGAAAATGCCTGCAGGTCCCCTACCCTCTTGATAGAGGCCAATGCAGTCAGGAGTACCGTCTTTAGAGACAGAATTTTTAACTCTACTGACTGCAAAGGCTCAAAGGGAGGTCTCTGCAGTGCACTCAGCACCAGAGACAGGTCCCAAGAGGGAATGGGGGGGGGGGGGCGGATTTAATCTCCTCGTGCCCCTCAGGAACCTGACAATCAGGTCATGCTTCCCCAAGGACTTACCTTCTACTAGCTCGTGATTGGCAGCGATTGCGGCCACATACACCTTGAGGGTGGAGGGAGACAGCCTTCTCTCCAACCCATCTTGCAGAAAGGAAACCACGGCCCTGACCGAACATCTTAGAAGAGCACCAATCGACGAACAGGTTCCACTTCAACGCATAGAGGTGCCTCGTAGAGGGCGTTCTAGCGGAGTAATGGTGTCTACCACAGCCTGTGGTAGATCACCTAGAACTTCCGCCTTTCGTACAGGGAACAAACATGGAGTTTCCAGAGGTCCGAACACGGGTGCCAGAGGGTGCCCCGTCTCTAAGTCAGGAGGTCCTTCCTCAGAGGAATGGGCCAAGGAGGTGCTGTCACAAGGAGCACTAGTTCCGGGAACCACGTCCTGTTGGGCCAATACGGAGCTACCAACAGGACCTGCTCCTTGTCCTCCCTGACCTTGCACAATGTCTGTGCAAGAAGGCTCACTGGGGGAAACGCACATTTGCGTATGGCCAGCTGTGCACCAGAGCATCCGTGCCGAGGGTCCCCTCGGTCAGGAAATAAAACAACTGGCAATGGGCCGTGTCCGGGCCCTGTATGGACCCAAAGCGATACCAAACCAGCTGGACCACCTGGGGATGGAGTCTCTACTCTCCCGGAAGCACTGGCTGTCGTGAGAGCTTGTCGGCCACACGATTGAGCAGGCCCAGAATGTGAGTGGCACGAAGTGACCTCAGATACTTCTGACACCATAACAGGAGGTGGTGGGCGAGTTGTGACATGCGAAGGGAGTGTAGACCACCCTGTTTGTTGATGTATGCTTCGGCCGCAGTGCTGTCCGTACTTCCCAGAATATGCTTGCCCTGGAGCGGTGTCATGAAGCGGCTCAGGGCAAGATGAACTGCTAACAACTCCAGGCATTTGATGTGCCATTGCAGTTGAGGCCCCGTCCACAGACCCAAAACTGCAAGCCCGTTGTACGTGGCACCCCAGCCAGTGGATGAGGCATCTGTGGAGACAATCGCATGCCTGGATACCTGTTCTAGGGGCACCCCCACCCGTAGAAATACAGGGTCCAACTAGAGTGCGGATCGGGCCGCATTTTTCTGTCCGAGCCCGACCCGCGTCTGACAGAGCAGTAACCGAACCCGACCCGAGCCCGACAGGCATTAAAATATTTATGTCCGAGCCCGACCCGAGCCCGACAGTTAAAAACTATTTTTTCCCCTCATATACTAATGACACGTACATTTGTTTGTGTGGAAAGCCCGCTTTTATTAAGCAACATAAGGAAGGCATTCTGAAATGTTTACAGACGAGCGCATCAGCGCGCACACGGGGCATCAAACGTTACACAGAGACCAATCAAATAGCCAACTGAAATTAAATGAACAAAGGTCTGCTAAAAATGGCCCAAGCTAACAGAATAAAACATTAACGTAACACAATTGAAATGCTTATTGAAATGAAAGTCATCTTACCAATTTTCTCAAACTGTATGGCTCCTAAACTGCAACATGGGATCTATTTACATAATCTATCCATCAAAGTTTAGGCTAATCGAGGTTTTATGCAGAAAAAGGATTGCATCAACTGTGGACGGCTTAAGGCTGTCCTGCTGCCAGCAGCGCTGAAGATGCGCTCACTGGAATGACAGGGATGCCGCGGGCAATATGCACGCACGTGTTGCGCGTTGTTGTCACGGCGACATAAACAAATTTCCGCGTGCAGGAAGACGGATGTTAGGGTAATATTTTACATTTATTTTAATAACAAAAACAAACCATTGCATCAAGTTAAACAGGCCCATTGGCTACTTGCATAATAAGCAGTTTTAAATTTAAAAGGTTCAATGCCTTATCGCGCTGACGTGACCGAGCCCGACCCGAACCCGAACGTCATATCTAAATATCTGTCCGAACCCGGCCCGACCCGTCGGGTACCGTCGGAACCCGTCGGGCTCGGGTCGGGTATCCCTCCTCTAGGTCCAACCACGGGCTGAAGGTTTGGCGGCACCTCGGTGTAACTAAGACACGGAGGGATCCGCTGTGCCACGCCCACCTTGGGACTTGGTCGTGTAGCCAGCAGTGAAGCGGTCTCACATGGACTAATCCGAGCGGCGTGACTGCAGCTACGGATGCCATATGCCCCAGGAGCCTCTGAAATTGTTTCAGTGGGACCGCTGTCCTGTGTTTGAACAAATTCAAGCACTTCAACACCAGCTGGACACACTCCTGGACACACTCGGTGAGGCGTGCTGTCAGGGCGACTGAATCCAGCTCCATACTGAGAAAAGAGATCCTCTGCGTTGGGCAGAGTTAGCTCTTCTCCCAGTTGACCCAAAGCCCCAACTGGCTGAGGTGCCTGAGCACCACGTCCCTGTGTTCGCACAACTGCTCTCGCGACTGGGCAAGAATCAGCCAGTCGTCGTTGTAGTTGAGGACGCGAACACCACGCTCTCTCATGGGAGCAATGGCCGCCTCCGCGACTTTCGTGAAGACACGGGGCGACAGGGACAGCCCGAAGGGTAGGACCACGTACTGATATGCTCGTCCGTCGAATGCAAAGTGTAGAAACGGTCTGTGTCGAGGGAGAATCGAGACATGAAAGTATGCGTCCTTCAGGTAAATCGCTGCAAACCAATCTTGGATGCACCTGAAGATGAGTTTCTGCGTTAGCATTCTGAATGGTAGCCTGTGAAGGGACCGGTTCAAGAACCGCAGATCCAAGATCGTCCTTAACCCGCTGCTTTTCTTGGGTACAATTAAGTACAGGAAGTAAAAGCCGGTCTTCATATCGGCTGGAGGGACCGGCTCGATCGTGTTCTTCGCCAGTAGGACTGCGACCTCCGCCTGAAGTACCGGGGCGCCCTCCTTCGACACAGAGGTGAAGTGAACTCCCCTGAACTTGGGGGGACGCCGGGCAAACTGAATCGCATAGCCGAGTCTGATGGTACGGATGTGCCATCGGGAGGGGCTGGGGAGCGCTAGCCAGGCCCCAAGCGACTGAACCAGCGGGACCAACGGTACCACAGACGTACCCGCAGCGAGGCAGTGCAGCGGCATGCAGGGACCGGACCCGGACGGTGCAGTATCGGCCTGCGGCGTGGTCTGCGTGCGCATGGCAATACTCCTGCTTCCGCTGAGGGGGCGCGGTGCAGTGGGGATGCCGCTTGTGGGTGATTGGAGAGGCGCCTGAGGGTTTCAAGCGCGTTCTCTTGGCACCCAGAGATTTTGGAAACTGCTCTTTTTGTGAAGTTTTGGGACAGATGTTAGACACAGCAGATGTTAGGAGGTGGGCGCCCTCGGCGATGAGCAGGCAGAGGTGCTGCCGCCGGCGGCGGGGTGGAGGCAGCAGTGGACCGCCGGGGCAGGATGTGCCGGATGGCCTCCGTCTGCTTCTGGGCGGCTGAGAACTGCTGGGCAAAGCTCTCGACCGCGTCGCCAAACAACCCAGCCGACGAAATAGGGGAGTCCAGGAACCGGGTCTTATCGGTCTCCCTCATATTGGCCAGATTGAAAGCGTACTTGCCAGTTGGAAGCGGTCGCTGGACACAGTTGCATCGCGACGGCCCGCTCCACTGGCGGGAGACCCTCATACCCCCTGGCCTGCCCGCCATCAAGGGTAGTGAGGAGGGAGGAGCCACCAGGTCGCCCAAGGGCGCTAAACGGTGCTTTCCATGACCTAGTTAGCTCCTCATGCACCTCCGGGAAGAAAGGCACCGGGGCGGGACGCTGAGAACCAGCGGCCCTCCCCGAGAAACCAATCGTCCAACCTAGAAGGTTTGGGACGTGATAGAGGGTTCCACTCAAGCCCGACCTTTCCGGCGGCCCGGGAAAGCATAGCCGTTAACTCCGGGTCTGACTCAACCGTTGCCACTCTCCCAGAGGGAGGCAGTACAGCCGAATCTTCATCCCCTGAGGACTGAAACTCCCCCTCCGATGCTGCGATCGACATCTGCTCGCCCGCGGGTGCCCCAAAGGACACCATCGGACACCCATGAGAGGGGCCGACGGAATTCCTTGGAAGCAACACCGGTTGTGGCGCTTGTGAGGGATTAGGGTCCCGTGGAGGATCACTCAACGGGTTTGCCCTAACCGTAATCCTCAGGTCACCGCGGCCACCCGTTGAAGAAGGCCTATTCTGCTGGACAGGAATGGCCATAAATCGAGCTATGGGTAGGGGGACTCCACCCTCCCGAAGGTAGGTGAGTCTCGATCTAAGTGCCGAGATAGTCATGTTCACACAGTGAGACCACAAACTATCCACAAACGCCGCCTCAGCGTAATCTAAGCCTAGTCACGAGATACAGCGCTTGTAACCGTCAGCAGGCGTCAGGGAACGACCACATCCAGAAACGCACAGGTGGAAAGACATCTTGAAAAAGACGGCACGACACCTGTGTAGCTCTTTTTGTGAGGAAATCTGCTCTTTTAGTCCTGAAGCACCCAGGACCGCAGCAGAATGACAGGTTTGTAGTGCAGCCTGTTTCTGCTCTCATCAGAGAAGGAACACGCCCACCAAACCAACTGCGATATGCAAAGTACGCAAGCGAATGTTCATTGGCCCGTTTTCTATATCTCGAAGCTGATAAGGGCTCCCAGAAGTGATCCCAATTCGTCGGTCATCCGACGAACACCGTAGTGACCGACTGAAAGGGAACCATTTTTTGCTCCCTGCTGGAGCCTTTCCCTAGTGGCCAATCGAATAATTGCAGTTTAAGTCACGTCCGTATTGGTTTCAAGAGAAACTGCAGGAGGTTGCCGCTTGGTGTACACACACCGGCAGCGGCATTCAGCGCCTGTCCGCAGCGACTCAGAAAGTTGTTTAAAATCCTGCCACGCCACAGAGCACCATTTCAAGGTTTTATATTACATTTATATTATTTATATTTTATTTACACTACTATTATAGTGTTGTGCCCCTCCCAAACCATTCACACACGCATAGATGATTCGACTATCGAAAGAAAGATTCGACAATTCTGATTCGAATGTGTAAATCCTAAGTTTGGGACACCCTATCTGATACTAATCCATTGGGGTGTAATTATGGGGCCAAACCAGGAAAGACATCAATTGGATAGACCTACAACCAATCAGAGCAACAGAGCAACGCATAAAGTCGTCAAATGTCAACAGAACTCAAATGCACTTGTTGCCTGTGCACTGTGGTTTTCCCGAGGGTTGAAGTGAAGCGACCTCAATTATGTTATATATATAGACCCAGGAATGGGAATTTTAGCAGGCAACCATGCCAAAATAACACACATTTTACTGCATTGATGCCTAAATGCATTTTTTTTCTGGAGAACTACCCGAGAAGCTCTTGTTTTGGGCTAGTAGTTGGCAGGTTTTTTGTAAAAGCTTGGCAACCCTGTCTGTACATGCGCTGGAATAAACAATCTTTGCCAGTTCTTGTAAAAAACAAGAATGTAAGGATACACAGAGTACTTACCAACACAATCATCATTTCCAAGAGAAATAGTGAAGGTGAATGCATATACAAGCATGTTCTCCGTTTAGGATTAGAACAAATTCAAACAAGCACCTTTGATGACGTGGATGATTATGTTACTGTTGATCATTTGTCCATCATCGTCTAAATCCCACCCTGACAGTTTAATTGGTCTGAACAGTTTATGTTCGGGCATAATTATTCCTCCATGGATCAAGTCCAGACCGAACTACCCGAGCTCGAATGTTGTGGGCGGGGCTGAGTTTGTCTGGCATCCAGGCTAGAATAAATGAGCAATTTATTGTAAAATCACCAAATCACCAAAAGCAATAATTAAAAATCACCAAGATTATAATAAATGTTTTTTGTATAACTTGTACCACATAGAGACGTCCTGCTCTAGTCGTTTTTGCTGCTGCTCCTGTTCAACTGCAGCCTCTGGGTCTGATTCCGGATCATAGATGTATGGCTGTATCTGATTAAAAGCCATATTTTTATTTTGAATAAAGTTTTTTCCCACTGTTATGGATGACACAGCTTTACGACGAACTCAACACAATAACAGCGGCGCGCACACGTCATTATTTAGCTCCGCTCACACGATACGCCCCCACCCGCTTGGCTTTTTTCGGATAGACTCGGAACAGCGCATCTTTCTTATATAATTATAAAAAAAATAAAGAGTTATGCAGGATGCAATGCTACTCTATAGGTAATCAAGATTGACATGACACTGACTGAAACTGAGTGTTCCACCCCCCCTTTAACTTTTGATCAAGTGCCCTTTCTGAAAAAAACATTCATGTCTTAAAAAAGACTAACAAACTACTGACTCCAAACTGTAGAATTTAGCTAAAACAAGCTGTCTAGGTAGGCCAATCACCATGTTTTGGAAAACCGTCTCTCATTTCAGACAAATGAAAACTTTATAATGGACTCCAGAGTAAAGTGAGTCATTTTGATGCATATTCCTCGTTAGAGAATACAGTGATTAATGATCTGGCCTATGAAATGCAAGTACCAAAAGGAGGAAATACACTTTTTTTATTGTGAGTGTGTCCAGGTGGGAATAACATTCCACATCTGTATGGAGAAACTAAACACCAGCACATTTAGGAAGCCAAGTGTAAGTGAGGCAGCTGTCTGCTGTGTTGATTTTGATGTGGAAATCATTTGATCATTTGCAATGGAACACCAGGTTTCATAATCAATGCCTTTGCTTATGAAACTGTCTGGAAGGGACTTTGACAATGTGAAGAGTTGCTGAAATGCTGGATGACATCATCTAACACTGAGTGGAATGGGCGATGACATCATCAACACACATTCTTGGTTACCACACATTCATTTGCTAGTGTGACTTGAAAGCCAAATTAAATTTCCTATCAGATCAATCACTTCAGACCGCAGAAAGGTCAAATGAACCATCAACTGACTGAATGGTGATTATGTGCTGCATAACTAGCCAGATGATTCATGTATATGAGCACTAAACCTGTGGGAACTTAAGTTTTTTTATTTGTTTGTTTGTTTGTTTGTTTGTTTTTTATTGTGAATGAAGTAGATTGTTCAAAGTAAAACTGCATATACTCACTTGTACAACCTATAACATACAATACTTATTAACTGTTTCAGTTATGTGCGATGGCAAAGTTTAGTTAAAGGAAGTGTATGTAAGATTGTGACACACACTGTTATTTTAAATCTAGACTAAAAAATGTATCTCTTTACTTACATGCACATAGAACATTATCAATTTATAATATTCATATCAGTTAAATAATTGTTTTAGGCTGCAATAACTAGGTCAGCCGGAACCAGAAACACTTTCCATAACACCTGATGTTACATCATACAAAGAATGGAATGTACGCTTATGTTAGTCTCTCTGTTTATCCCGAGGTTTACTGCAGTCAGCCGGATCCGGGCCGTATTCAGATCACATGGTGGACCTGTGCCCAGACGTGAGCAACGGATCCCTGAAGTGTATGCAGAGAGCATCAATTAAACTACCCCTTTAAATGCATCATCGACACGACTACTTCATAAATCCGTCTCCGGCGTGATGACTCCAATGTTTCAGTAACACTTTATTTTAAGGTTCAGTTATTAACTATTAACTAGTTGCTTATTAACATGCATATTACTAGGATAATGGCTGTTTATTATAACTTATAAAGAACATTTTAATGCCTTATTCTGCAACCTTATTCTACATCCCTTAATCCTATCCAATACCTAAACTTAAATGCTACAAAAACTACCTTAATAGATATTAATAAATAGTAAATTAGGAGTTTATTAAGGCAAAAGTCGTAGTTAATAGTGAATGTGTTCCCCATACTAAAGTGTTACCAATCTTTAAAATAATCTTATGAATATCTATTTACCTAATATGACTTAAGGCCTGCAATGTTGCCAAAATCATAATAATTTGTTCATCAACCAGAGGAGAACTGACATCGCGACTGAGCCTGGTTTCTCCCAAGGTTTTTTTCTTCATTATATGGCCCTGAAGGAGTTTTGGTTCCTTGCCACCGTTGGCATTGGCTTTTTGCTTGCCCAGTTGGGGACAACTAAATTTCAACTATATTACTGATCTGCCCACATTGGCACTATATGATAATTTAAATTAGCTGGATAACATCACTGTTTTATCCAGAGCAGCGGTACAGCCAAATCAAATACAAATTGCATGTTGCATTATCTTCCTGTTAACACTTTAAAGCTGCTTTGAAACAACTGGACTTGTAAAAAGCATTATATAAATAAAGGTGATTTGATTTGACTTGTCATTTTTAAGACTTGTATTTGCTTTTCATTTATGGCCTATGCGTGTTTCCCACATAACACACACAGAGACAGCATGAGAGGTTCAGGTTCTTAAGCATGTGCAATTTTCCAGTAAACACTGCTTCAACAGTCTCTTCAGTATGCAGGTGTGGGTTTCAAAATCCTACAGAAGGTTTTCATTAAAGGTGTCGTGAACTGGCTTTTTTATTTTTGTATGCTGTTGTCTGAGGTCAACTTATGAGGTCAAAGGAACTGCCTGAAGAGCTCAGAGACAGCACAGTGGCCTCCATTATCCTTAAATGCAAGACGTTTGGGACAAACCCTTCTTAGAGCTGGCTGTCCGGCCAAACTGAGCTATCAGGGGAGAAGAGAATTGGCGAGAGGGGTTAAGAAGAACCCAATGATCACTGTGGCTGAGCTCCAGAGATGCAGTTGGGAGATATGAGAAAATTGTAGGATTTCAGAGTGACCCGACAGGCAGAGTGGCCCAACGGAAGCCTCTCCTCAGTGCAAGACACATGCAAGTTTGCTAAAAAAAAAAAAAACACCTGAAGGACTCCAAGATGGTGAGAAATAAGATTCTCTGGTCTGATGAGACCAATATAGAACTTTTTGGCCTTAATTATAAACGATATGTGTGGAGAAAAATATCACCTGTCCAATACAGTCCCAACAGTGAAGCATGGTGCTGGCAGCATCATGCTGTGGGGGTGTTTTTCAGCTGCAGGGACAGGACGACTGTTTGCAATCGAGGAAAAGATGAATGTGGCCAAGTACAGGGATATCCTGGATGAAAACCTTCTTCAGAGTGCTCAAGACCTCAGACTGGACCGAAGGTTCACCTTTCAACAAGACAAGACCCTAAGCACACAGCTAAAAAAACAAAGGAGTGGCTTCACAACAACTCTGTGAGTGTTCTTAAATGGCCCAGCCAGATCTCTGGATAGACCTGAAAATTGGCTGTCCACCAACGTTTACCATCCAACCTGACAGAACTGCAGAGGAACTGCAAGGAGGAATGGCAGAGGATCACCGCAATTTAGGTGTGAAAAACTTGTTGCATACAAAAAAAAAAAAAAAAACAGCTGCATGTGTGTACATTAATGAGAAAAAATGGCTGCAATATAACAAAGAGGGACAACTTTAAGGGGTCTGAATACTTTCTGTACCCACACACATTGGGTTGCGATCTGGTGACTGTGCTGGCCAGTTTAGTACTGTGAACTCATTGTCATGTTCAAGAAACCAATTTGAATTGATTCGAGCTTTGTGACATGGTGCATTATCTTGCTGGAAGTAGCCATCAGAGGATGGGTACATGGTGGTCATAAAGGGATGGACATGATCAGAAACAATGCTCAGGTAGGCCGTGGCATTTAAACAATGCCCAATTGGCACTAAGGGGCCTAAAGTGTGCCAAGAAAACATCCCCCACACCATTACACCACCAGCAGCAGCCTGCACAGTGGTAACAAGGCATTATGATCCATGTTCTCATTCTGTTTACGCCAAATTCTGACATCTGAATGATTAAATGATTAAATGTAGCCCATCCGCCTCAAGGTTGTGCATGTGGTGGCTTCACAAATGCTTTGCTGCATACCTCGGTTGTAACGATTGATTATTTCAGTCAAAGTTGCTCTTCTATCAGCTTAATCAGTCGGCCATTCTCCTCTGACCTCTAGCATCAACAAGGCATTTTCACCCACAGGACTGCCGCATACTGGATGTTTTTTCCCTTTTCACACCATTCTTTGTAAACCCTAGAAATGGTTGTGAGTGAAAATCCCAGTAACTGAGCAGATTGTGAAATACTAAGACCGGCCCGTCTGGCATCAACAACCATACCATGCCCAAAATTGCTTAAATCACCTTTCTTTACATTTCTGACATTCAGTTTGGAGTTCAGGAGAATGTCTTGACCAGGACCACACCTCTAAATGCATTGAAGCAACTGCCCTGTGATTGGTTGATTAGATAATTCCATTAATGAGAAATTGAACAGGTTTTCCTAATAATCCTTTTGGTGAGTGTACGTGTATATATATATAAACACAATTCACAAGTGCGTATTGAACCGTGAATACCGTACCGAACTGTTCATTATTCTCAATATAATAATGAACAATACGGTACGGTATTCACGGTTCAATACGCGCTTGTGAATTGCGTTTTTTTTTTTTGGTTTTGCATTTAATTAATTATTTCTCTCAGTTTATTTCGGCTCTGTTTGAGTGTGCCTATGAGTCTACGTGCTGATATGAGCAAATATCCAATAATATGCACTAAAGTTTAGGGGTGTTTAGCCGCGTTTTGAAGCCTTGCTGGTTAAATCATTTGCGTTTTACATGTGCTGAGAGCATGCACTAAAAGCCTGTCAAACAGACGTGATTACTGGATGTAGTCTTACTGCGTAAATAATGTCAAATACACACAAGGTTAACATATATAAACAGTTGTTAATGTCTAAAGTGAAAGTAAATTTGAGTGTGTCTGTATATGAGATGCGAACAGGTCTTAGCAGTGCAGCCTATAGTGATTGTGAACGCTTGTCCTTAAAGGGACAGTTCACCTCTAAAATTATGTTAATAAAATCACTTACTGCTCTTGAATAAAGTAATAATACAGTGGCTTTTTTAAACAATGTATATTGTATATTGAAGACTATGTTGTTGTTATATGTTGATGTTCATGTTAGCCTACATTTATTCCTTCAATTGCATACTTAAATGCTACTGTACATCTCTGAGCTGCCACTGTAAATCTATTTTTATATATTAATTTTATATTATACAATACACTAGGAATCTGTTCAAGTTTTTTTTTTTTTTTTTTAAGCAAAGTTTAGTTTAAGCAAAGTTTTAAAGGAACACTCCACTTTTTTCACACCTAAGTCCCTTAGATTGAAACAGTTGAGTTTTAACGTTTTTGAATCCATTCAGCCGATCTCTGTATCTGGCTGTACCACTTTTAGCATAGCTTAGCATAGATCATCGAATCATATCAGTCCATTAGCATCGGTCTCAAAAATGACCAAACACTTTACTTTATTGCAAGAATTAGATGCTTTGTTTACAGGCAAGACTTAGAGAAACTTGTTCATGCTTTCATCACCAGTAGCGTGGACTATTGTAATGGCCTTCTCACCGGCCTTCCTAAAAAGACCATTAGACAGCTGCAGCTCATACAGAACGCTGCTGCCAGGATTCTGAGCAGAAGCAGAAGTTCCAGTTACATCTAGGATTGATTTTAAAGTACTACTACTTGTTTATAAATCTCTCAATGACCTAGGACCTCAATACATCGCAGATATGCTGATTAAATACAAACCCAAATCAGCAGGATCAAATCAGTTAGAAATACCAAGAGTTCACTCAAAGCTAGGATAGTCTGCTTTTAGCTATTATGCCAGCCGCAGTTGGAACCAGCTTCCTGAACAGATCAGATGTGCTCCAACAGTAGCCACATTCAAATCCAGACTCAAATCACATCTGTTTAGCTGTGCATTTACTGAATGAGCTCTGAGCCACTGTATGTCCGACTGATTGCACCTTATCTATGCATCATTTTTAAAATTCTTATTCTCATATTTTTTTTTTAAATTATTTTTATAACTGTTTTAGTTTACTTTTGTTCTTTTCTTTGGTTATCATCATTTTTTTATTTTTAATTCTCTTTACATTGTATTCTTTTTCTTATGCATTTTTTATCCATATTTTAATTCCTTTCTATGTAAAGCACTTTGAATTGCCATTGTGTATGAAATGAGCTATATAAATAAACTTGCCTTGCCTTGCCTTGCCTTTTTCAAAGATAATATTTTTCCTATTTAAAACTTGACTATTCTGCAGTTACAGTATTGTTCAAAATAATAGCAGTACAATGTGACTAACCAGAATAATCAAGGTTTTTCGTATATTTTTTTATTGCTACGTGGCAAACAAGTTACCAGTAGGTTCATTAGATTCTCAGAAAACAAATGAGACCCAGCATTCATGATATGCACGCTCTTGAGGCTGTGCAATTGGGCAATTAGTTGAATTAGTTGAAAGGGGTGTGTTCAAAAAAAATTGCAGTGTGGCATTCAATCACTGAGGTCATCAATTTTGTGAAGAAACAGGTGTGAATCAGGTGGCCCCTATTTAAGGATGAAGCCAACACTTGTTGAACATGCATTTGAAAGCTGAGGAAAATGGGTCGTTCAAGACATTGTTCAGAAGAACAGCGTACTTTGATTAAAAAGTTGATTAGAGAGGGGAAAACCTATAAAGAGGTGCAAAAAATGATAGGCTGTTCAGCTAAAATGATCTCCAATGCCTTAAAATGGAGAGCAAAACCAGAGAGACATGGAAGAAAACGGAAGACAACCATCAAAATGGATAGAAGAATAACCAGAATGGCAAAGGCTCAGCCAATGATCACCTCCAGGATGATCAAAGACAGTCTGGAGTTACCTGTAAGTACTGTGACAGTTAGAAGACGTCTGTGTGAAGCTAATCTATTTTCAAGAATCCCCCGCAAAGTCCCTCTGTTAAAAAAAAGGCATGTGCAGAAGAGGTTACAATTTGCCAAAGAACACATCAACTGGCCTAAAGAGAAATGGAGGAACATTTTGTGGACTGATGAGAGTAAAATTGTTCTTTTTGGGTCCAAGGGCCACAGGCAGTTTGTGAGACGACCCCCAAACTCTGAATTCAAGCCACAGTACACAGTGAAGACAGTGAAGCATGGAGGTGCAAGCATCATGATATGGGCATGTTTCTCCTACTATGGTGTTGGGCCTATTTATCGCATACCAGGGATCATGGATCAGTTTGCATATGTTAAAATACTTGAAGAGGTCATGTTGCCCTATGCTGAAGAGGACATGCCCTTGAAATGGTTGTTTCAACAAGACAATGACCCAAAACACACTAGTAAACGGGCAAAGTCTTGGTTCCAAACCAACAAAATTAATGTTATGGAGTGGCCAGCCCAATCTCCAGACCTTAATCCAAAGTGTCACCCCCCTTTTTGAAAATATACATGAAAATTCACTATCCAAACTTAAATGGTTGCAATTCAAGAATGCTTTGGAATATAGACATAAGTTTGGTCTCATTTTAAAGAAGACAGTCAGCAGAGTATTGCTCAAGTGAAATCATTTAAAAAAATTAAGTTTGAAAAAGTTATGGAAGTTTAAATGTACTGTAAATCAAAAATACTGTACTAGATATTTAATATTTAATATAAAATATATATGTTACAAAATAATGTGGACTCTAAAATTACTATCAAATCAAAGCCATATGTCTAATTAATTTGTGTTCCAAATTTGAAGTTGATATCACAAAAATTGAAGTTCCCATGAGATTTTGTTTAGGCGTTGTACCACAAATAGCCACCGGGTGTCATTGAAATTCCATTGATTTTTTAAAATGCAATTTCCTGTGTCAAATGTATATATTTTTGTGTAAATATCACAAAACAGTTTGCAGATATAGAACCGTGAGACTAAGACCTTTCCGACGATATGCGTTTTGTCAAGATTAGAAAAGGTTTTTATTATAAATTAAATAAATATGTTAAATAAATATGAAACATGACAACGCCACTTGGGGAGGAGCCCGCTAGAATAATTTAGAGCACCGTTTCCATGGTAACGCAAGGTCCGATTTCAAATCGGTTTGCACAGGATGAATCTTGAGTTCGTAAGCTTTCGAATGATATATAGTTTGTCAACATTAGATCAGGATAAATATAGGATATATTGTTTTAAACATGCAGTGGCAAATGGGCCCACCGGTGGGCCAGTGACACTTAAGGGGTTAATCCAATCGAGAACTTATGGGGTGATATCAAAAATGCTGTTTCTGAAGCAAAACCAAGAAATGTGAATGAATTGTGGAATGTTGTTAAAGAATCATGGAGTGGAATAACAGCTGAGAGGTGCCACAAGTTGGTTGACTCCATGCCACACAGATGTCAAGCAGTTTTAAAAAACTGTGGTCATACAACTAAATATTACTTTAGTGATTCACAGGATTGCTAAATCCCAGAAAGAAAAAAAAAATGTTTGTGCAAAATAGTTTTGAGTTTGTACAGTCAAAGGTAGACACTGCTATTTTTTTGAACACACCCCTTTCAACTAATTGCCCAATTGCACAGCCTTAAGAGCGTGCATATCATGAATGCTGGGTCTTGTTTGTTTTCTGACAATCTACTGAACCTACTGGTAACTTGTTTGCCACGTAGCAATAAAAAATATACTAAAAACCTTGATTATTCTGGTTAGTCACATTGTACTGCTATTATTTTGAACAAGACTGTACATTGTGTACTAAGACCAAACGGAAATTAAAAGTTTAGACTTTTATACAGATACATTTACATTTACATTTAATCATTTAGCAGACGCTTTTATCCAAAGCGACTTACAAAAAAGGGGAGAGTAATAGAAGCAACGGAACAGACAAGGCCAAAAACCTGTAAGAGCTGTAAGAAATCTCAATTAATTAGCACAATACACAACAATTTGTTTTTTTGTTTTGTTTTTGTTTTTAAAGACAGACATCTACAACAAAAACTCACGTACGCAAAGTGCCGAACACTGGATTTTGATAGCTATGATAAGATATCAGATATAGATAGGACCTATTTTCTCATTCTTGCGTAAGAATTATGAAACTTTGCGGTCGTACCATGGGTTCAGCGGCGCGATATTACGCAGCGCCTGAAAGTAGTCCTCAGATAGGTAACTTCCAATGCGACCGGTACTAAGTTTGTGTCGTTGCAGATAATGCAGAGTTGCAGCTGGCAAATTATGTAGTGGATTTACTGTGCGATTAGCCATGTTTCTGTGTGTTGTAAAGAGCTGGGATAGTGAGTCGAAGGTGTATACTACTACCATCATGTTTCACAGAATACCAACAAAAACAAGGAATGAAAGAAACAGTGGTTGACTGCTCTAAACCATAGATATCAAAACACCGGTAGATTCAAACAAGAAACTGCGGGATATGGTCAGACAGGGCAAAGTGTATCATCCCTCATGGCTGTAAGTATAACATTATTATTTTTTTGTTGTTAGCTTGAATCACCAGATTGAAAAGCACTGCTGTTGTCTTTAGCTAATGTTACCTGTGAATGCAATCACTTAGCGTGGGGGTTTGCGCGGCCATTTGGTTTATTAAGTATATAACGCTAGTAGTTTTGTTGTAGAGTTCTGGTGAGGTAGTGTATAGTTTGATTAAAATAGAATGGGGAATTGTCTGTATTGTTTATCTACACAGTTTCTATGGTACAAAATACTAAAACGTTAATGATGTTACGTTGTGTGCCGAGGCTTCGGAGTGTGTCTCCTAGATTGAAAATTATTTGGAGGCCGCCAAAAAAGTTTGTCCCGTCAAAGCCTTATTTGAACAGTAATTGTAATTTATGAGTGATAGATGACAGGGCGCATGTTAGTTGAGTGACAGAGAGAAAGAGCACAGCGCGCGCACTCTCTCTGTCTTCATAATAAGCAACATCTTCTTAGCATATTTCATTCCCATATTACGTTAGTCAAAATCAAAAGGTCGGAAGACCGAATCCATGTTGGACCATTTTTTCCTTAATTTTTGACTCTTCTCTGACTCACCAGTTTGAATCTGCTCTCCTCGTCCTTTCTGCCCGAATCTGTTCAGCCACACTTTCTCTTTCACATTTCAAAAGCTTGTCTTCAGTGTAACTGTTATTCCGGTTCAAATAAATACGGTCCGGGATCTGCACCAAAGTAAATATCTTCTGAATTGTCTCTAACAAATGTCTCCATGGATACAAGGCGCGCTCTCTGCAAGCAGATTGTCACGCTGGTATGTTGACAGAAGTTTGCCTATTTTCAGGCGCTGTGTAATATTGCGCTACATCATCACTGATGCTCATGCTAAGCTATGCTAAAAGTGGTACCGCCAGATACAGAGATCGGCTGAATGGATTAAAAAACGTTTAAACTCAACTGTATAACTCTAAGGGACTTGGAAAATGAGCCTATTTTCCCAAAAAAGTGGAGTGTTCCTTTAAGGTCAAGTCTTTTAAGTAAAATAAAGAAAGAGTATTACATTAAAAACATTTTATCCTTAACCTCTTAAAAATAGAATAGCAATAGTAATAGAATAGTCATCTAAAAATAGAATAGCAAAAAAACAAACCAAACCAAAAAACATGGTTAAGAACCGAGGTATGTATTGAACTGTGAACTAACTGTATTGTTGCATCCCATATATATACAGGTCCTTCAAAAAAAAAAAAAAAAAATAGCATATGTGATAAAAGTTCATTATTTTCCATGATGTAATGATACAAATTCAAACTTTCAATTTTCATTTTAGATTCATTGCACACCAACTGAAATATTTCAGGTCTTTAATTGTTTTAATACTGATGATTTACAGCTCATGAAAACCCAAAATTCCTATCTCAAAAAATTAGCATATTTCATCCGACCGATAAAAGAAAAGTGTTTTTAATACAAAAAAGTCAACCTTCAAATAATTATGTTCAGTTATGCACTCAATACTTGGTCGGGAATCCTTTTGCAGAAATGACTGCTTCAATGCGGCGTGGCATGGAGGCAATTAGCCTCTGGCACTGCTGAGGTGTTATGGAGGCCCTGGATGCTTCGATAGCGGCATTAAGCTCATCCAGAGTGTTGGGTCTTGCATCTCTCAACTTTCTCTTCACAATATCCCACAGATTCTCTATGGGGTTCAGGTCAGGAGAGTTGGCAGGCCAATTGAGCACAGTAATACCATGGTCAGTAAACCATTTACCAGTGGTTTTAGCACTGTGAGCAGGTGCCAGGTCGTGCTGTAAAACGAAATCTTCATCTCCATAAAGCTTTTCAGCAGATGGAAGCATGAAATGCTCAAAAATCTCCTGATAGCTAGCTGCATTGACCCTTCCCTTGATAAAACACAGTGGACCCACACCAGCAACTGACATGGCACCCCAGACCATCACTGACTGTGGGTACTTGACACAGGACTTCAGGCATTTTGGCATTTTGGCATTTCCTTCTCCCCAGTCTTCCTCCATACTCTGGCACCTTGATTTCCGAATGACATGTAAAATTTGCTTTCATCCGAAAAAAGTACTTTGGACCACTGAGCAACAGTCCAGTGCTGCTTCTCTGTAGCCCAAAGTGGCTGGACCTGGGGAATGAGGCACTTGTAGCCCATTTCCTGCACACGCCTGTGCACTGTGGCACTGGATGTTTCTACTCCAGACTCAGTCCACTGCTTCCGCAGGTCCCCCAAGGTCTGAAATCGGTCCTTCTCCACAATCTTCCTCAGGGTCCAGTCACCTCTTCTCGTTGTGTAGCGTTTTTTGCCACACTTTTTCTTTCCCACAGACTTCCCACTGAGGTGCCTTGATACAGCACTCTGGGAACAGCATATTCATTCAGAAATTTCTTTCTGTGTCTTAACCTCTTGCTTGAGGGTGTCAGTGATGGCCTTCTAGACAGGGTTGGGTCGGCTGTCTTACCCATGATTGCAGTTTTGAATAATGAACCAGGCTGGGAGGTTTTACAAGCCTCGGGAATCTTTTGCAGGTGTTTAGAATTAATTAGTTGATTCAGATGATTAGGTTAACAGATTGTTTAGAGCAGGGGTGCCCAACCTTTTTTGAACAAAGATCTACTTTTCAAATTGTCACTGACTACGTTTACATGGACAGCAGTAATCTAATTATTGACCTTATTCTAAATAAGACAATATTCTGATTAAGGTGTTTACATGAGTTGCTTTTAGAGTACTCCGTTCATGTTCCCGTTTTACATGTGATAGAACATAAATCGATTATGGCACGTCATTACGTCCCCATGCCACGCTATGTTCTCCAACATCCAATCATAGCGTGACTTTGGCAGGTGTGTTAATTTTATGGACTCAGTAAACCCGCTAACTTCACCTGCGGGTGTCGCTGTTGGACAGTGTTACTTTACATTAAGAAGTATAACAAAACATGCGTTTTTATAATGTTTTATATCTACATTTACGTTGATTTATTTTTTTAATATTATGTATTGCCTCTCTTTTTTTCTTTTTTTGAAGAGACGCTACCCCTCTTTCCTCCTTATTGACAGCCTACATTTAGAATAATAGCTTTGATTAATTGTGAAAAAGGTTTAAAAATCATGACTCTTTGGATTGTTTTTCCTGCCGTCGAGCCACAGGCGTTCACTCAATGACCCATCTGGTTTGCGATTACAGATACAAACTTATTGTATTTTACTTTTACAATGAGCATAATAATTACAACAAAAATAAAAATAGAGAGAGAGGACGCAGTGTTCACAATGAACAGTCAAGTAAAACACACACCGCCCATAGCAACGACGTTTATGGCAACGACTTTTCAGACTGACAGATCCGTAAAAGATCAACGCGACTTTTCCACCATTTGTTACTGTTTTGTACACGTTGTTATATTAAGTATAATTCCAATTTTGTTTTATTGGCCACAATATTATCGATGATTGTTGAAAGGGGCACATTTGATTAATTTTCAAAAAGGGCAGAGGCTCCAACCCACAAAGCCTCCCCTCTGCACTCCCCTGTTGTGCGTAACGTTATGTGTCCTGTCACAAAATGCGGTGAAATCTCCGACATGACATTAATAGTTAGATTAAGGTGTGTACATGTCTCTGATAATGCGACTAAAATAGGCATACTCCACATGTCTTAATCCAATTTATGTGTAGTTAGATTATGACTTTAATCAGATTAAGGTAATTAGAAATCGCTGTCTACATGGTAGCCTCTTAATCAGAGTATTGTCTTAATCAGATTAATATCGGAGTATTGTTGTCCATGTAAACGTAGTCAGTGTGTCGAGATCTACCCTGGTTAAATTCAGATTAGCCTACTAGCATATACTCTTGCTATTCCTGCCAAATATTTATATTAAAGCCTTTAGAGAACCTTTTCATGATATGCTAATTTCTTGAGATAGGAATTTTGGGTTTTCATGAGCTGTATGCCAAAATCATCAGTATTAAAACAATAAAAGACCTGAAATATTTCAGTTGGTGTGCAATGAATCTAAAATATATGAAAGTTTATTTTTTTATCATTATGTTATGGAAAATAATTAACTTTTATCACATATGCTATTTTTTTGAGAATGACCTGTGTGTGTGTATATATATATATTCTAAAAATGCCAGTTGATAAAATGTTGGAAGAGCAAAAAAATATACGTTGAACTAGTAGTAATTTATTTTTCAGCCTAAGCTAAAATTGATCTTTGGTCTCCTCACACAATCACAGTACAGTTAAAGGTGCACTATGCAACTTTCCCTCCGCTAGAGGGTGCCTAGAAGTAGTTTGATGACGCAAATTTTGAGTGCAACATCTTGGGACTTGGTCTTGACCTCACAGCCGGTGGAAAATAGGACTTGGGCAGAAATCACGTTCATGCATGCAATTATGTTACTGTAGGGTGAAGCAGAGCAGGACAAGTTTTGTGGAGCTGAGCACAGCTGCTGAAGCAATTGTTACACAAATACCCGCCTCGCAAGCACCGGGACTTTTATTATGACGGGATGGACACATTCGCCGCGGGGCCGCACTATTTCCGCTTTTCGGGACATGATTAGGAGGTAATGCAGCTCTGTTTATCATATTAGATATATTTAAGTGTGTTGAAAATGATGTTATGATGTTATGCATTCACTTGTTCACACTGCTAAGAGTAAAGCGCTTCTGCCAAATAAAACCCGAAACCGAGGGTAGCACAGATATGACGCAATTGACAGGTGACTTCCTCAGACGCTATGCTGAAACATCCTGGGTCGTTAGTTAAAATAAAAATTTTCTCACAATTTACAAATAGTTGGATACATTTGGGATATTGTAGGTACTCAACTGAACAAAATATGAACAAAAAAATTCTTTAAATTTCCTTAGCAAGAATAGCCTTTGATTTGCTTTCTTACAAATAAGAGCCACATTATCAGAGAAGTTAAATTTACAGTCAATCATGATTCCTAAATACTTAAAAGTACATTACATTTACATTTAATCATTTAGCAGACGCTTTTATCCAAAGCGAACAAAAAAGGGGAGAGTAATAGAAGCAACGAAACAGACAAGGCCAACAACCTGTAAGAGCTGTAAGAAATCTCAATTAATAATTAGCACAATACACAACAATTTTTTTTTTTTTTAGAAGACATCTAAAACAAAAACTCACGTACGCAAAATGCCGAACACTGGATTTTGATAGCTATGATAACAACCCATTAGGACTAAGGCTGTTGCCCCAGCTGTTGTCGTTAATGCAGATTCAGTGGCCTAATGGGTTGGTTTTGTATGGCATTCTAGCTAAACGCGCAGCAATAGCCATCTACAACAAAAACTCACGTACGCAAAATACAAAACACTGGATTCTGATAGTTATGATAACTATGTAACATACCCGCCTGAAGGCACAAATCCGGATGAGAGACGTAGATATGATCCAGGAGTGTGCGCTTTTTGGTCGTTGCTGTGGTGATCAGTAAGTGCTATTCTGTATTGGTCAAGTGCAAATGGAAAAGATGTGTCTTAAGAGGTTTTTTAAAAATGGCTACAGACTCGGCAGCACGAATTGAGATAGGCAGGTAATTCCACCAGGTGGGAACGGTCCAGGAAAATGTCCATGAGAGCGATTTCATGCCTCTTTGGGATGGAACCACGAGGCGCCGCTCACTCGCAGAACGCAAGCTTCTGGAGGGTGTGTAAGTCTGAACAAGTGAGTTTAGGTATATTGGTGCAGAGCCAGTGGTTGTTTTGTAGGCGATAACTAGTGCCTTGAATTTGATGCGAGCAGCCACTGGCAACCAGTGCAGTTTGATGAAGAGAGGCGTAACATGCGCTCTCTTTGGCTCATTAAAGACCACTCTCGCCGCTGCATTCTGGATCAGCTGCAAGGGTTTGATAGTGCATGCTGGAAGCCCAGCCAGAAGAGCATTACAATAATCCAGTCTGGAGAGAACAAGAGCTTGAATCAGGAGTTGTGCAGCCTGTTCTGATAGGAAGGGTCTGATCTTTCTAATGTTGTATAAAGCAAATCTGCAGGACCGGGCTGTTGCAGTAATGTGGTCAGTGAAGTTTAACTGGTCATCAATCACAAGTCCAAGGTTTCTTGCTCTCCTTGATGGAGTTATGGTCGATGAAACAAGCAGAATGGAGAAATTTTGATGAAGTGAGTGGTTGGTTGAGAAAACAAGTAATTCTGTCTTTGTAAGATTGAGTTTAAGATGATGCTCTTTCTTCCAGTCAGAAATGTCTGAAATGTCACAACTATAGGCCGAGGAGTGTGTGAAAAAGTATAATTGGTTGAGAGGGCTGCAGGAGTGGCAGTGTCCTCTGGTTTGATC
This sequence comes from Pseudorasbora parva, assembly GCF_024679245.1. Classification (NCBI taxonomy): domain Eukaryota; kingdom Metazoa; phylum Chordata; class Actinopteri; order Cypriniformes; family Gobionidae; genus Pseudorasbora; species Pseudorasbora parva. The sequence continues at coordinate 16,161,492 of NC_090172.1, read as the reverse complement.
CAGGTCTCAGTTAGGGCCATGAGGCTGAGCTGAGAATGAGTCTCAATAGATGAAATAAAGTCTGCTTTGTTTACAGCCGACTGGCAATTCCAGAGACCAATTGGAATAGAGAGTAAAGTAGCAGAGGATGTTAGGATATAGCGCAAATTATTAGGATTACGGTGTCTTGTGCGTACAGAGCGTGATTTACGAGTGCTAGTAGTTATAGTTGAGATTTGAAAGCACATGGTGAATACAGAGCAGAGAAAAGGCTGGATAGGAATTAGAAAAGAACCGAACACAAATAATGAAAAGGAAGATGATACTCAAGTGCCTTGCCGGGGTCCTTGCTCGGGCGGAGTTGCGCTGGGAAGAGTTGAAGTCTTTACACTCGTTGGTCTTGCACAGGAAAGTAGTCGCAATTTAAACAGTTTGATCACATAGCATTATTTCTGTTAAAGCCTCTGAATTATTTAAAATCAACTCTTTTGTTTTTGTAACGTAATCACAGAGGCAGGATTCAATAGCAAGTAACTCAGTCTTTATTGACTCAATGTCACAGAAAGACAAAACTCAGAACGTTGACGAAATCCGGATAAAATGGAGCCGTGAGAGAATTCCCTTTGGCAGCACGGGCAGGCTGTGAGCAGCAGAGACTCGGGAGATCGGCGAGGGAAATCCGGGAAGGGATCCACTGGAGAGAAATCCGGGAGAGGGGAAACAACAACCGACGGGTAGACACAAGAGGATACATCCAACAATGCTCTGACAAAGACAAGAGAGAAACAGAGAGACTAAGTAGGGTGAAGGTGATGAGTTGCAGCTGGCACAGGCGACCAGCCACAGGTGTGTGATGAGCCAATCCCAGGCTCCGCCCCAACCTACATGCAACACGCACCCAAGAGTGAGACAGGGAATCCATGAACCGTGACACTACCCCACCCCCTAGGAGCGTCCCTTGACGCTCCCAGCCGACCTTACCTGTTGATTGTAACCATCAATAAGGGAGTGATCCAGAATGTCCCAAGCAGGAACCCAACTTCTCTCCTCCGGACCATAACCTTCCCAGTCCACCAAGTACTGGAAACCGCGTCCCCTTCGTCTAGAATCCAGAATGCGATTAACCGAATACGTTGGTTCCCCATCTATGAGTCGCGGCGGTGGAGGAACCGGGACTGGCGGATTTAGGTGGGAGTGAAAAACAGGCTTAATTTTGGATACATGGAAGGCGGGATGAATTCTCCTGTACGCCGGAGGGAGTTTGAGGCGGACTGTCACTGGACTTATGATTTTGGTGACAGTAAACGGGCCGATGAATTTGGGAGCAAGTTTATTAGATATGGAGCGGAGCGGAATGTTCTTGGTAGAAAGCCACACTTCTTGACCCACGACGTAAACGGAAGGCTTAGACCGGTGACGATCGGCTTTAGCCTTGGTGCGCGCTCCCACCTGGAGCAGAGTCTCACGGGCTCTGGTCCACGTGCGATGACACCTCTGGATAAAAGCGTGAACAGAGGGGACCGCGACCTTGGAATCCAGACTAGGAAAAATGGGTGGCTGGTAACCTAGACTACACTCAAAAGGCGAAAGGCCCGTGGATGACACTGGTAACGAGTTATGAGCGTACTCAACCATAGAAAGTTGTTGGCTCCAGGATGAAGGATTCTTGGAGACCAAACATCGCAACACTCTTTCCAGATCCTGGTTGGCTCTCTCGGTCTGACCGTTGCTTTGGGGATGATAACCCGAAGACAGACTAACCGTAGCTCCTAGAAACTCCTGCCAGACATTTCTGCCAGAATTTGGACACGAATTGGGAACCTCTGTCGGAGACCACGTCCATCGGCAGGCCATGTAACCGAAATACATGATCTACAACAGATACCGCTGTCTCCTTGGCTGATGGTAATTTGGGCAAGGGAATGAAATGTGCTGCCTTTGAGAATCGGTCCACCACGGTCAAAACGACCGTCATGCCATTAGAGGGCGGGAGGGTGGTGATAAAATCTAGCGCTATGTGGGACCAGGGTCTTGAAGGAACAGACAACAGTTGAAGTAACCCATGAGGAGGTTGGTTAGATGTCTTACCAACCACACAGACCGAGCAAGCCAAAACAAAACTGCGAATGTCGTGAGCCATAAGTGGTCACCAGAATCGTTGCTTTATTAAACTGCTAGTGCGGTTTACTCCTGGATGACACGCAATGTTGGAGCAATGACCCCATTTAACCTGTGAATCCTTTGTCAAAATGAAGTCAAAATGATAATATTTTTTATAATCAACAAAGCTATAATAAGCTTCAAAGTTTTGTAAAGTTATTAGAAATTTATTTGTATGAAATATCTTTATGAAAATAAAATTGAAGTTAGAAATCTAGAAATGCACTACAGCTAAAGCCACAAGTCTGACCATGTTATATTTCAGATCTGAAGATGATAAGTCTAAAACTCTGAAATTTATTAAACGTTTTACAAGATCGTTTCATGTGATTTTATTTTGAGATATCTCTAAAATATCAACTGATGTTTATTGCCATGTCTTCTCAGCTTTCTTTCAGTATATTGCCTCTATTGTTTAGAGGTGCAAAGCGCCCCATTCAGATTGTCTCCCTGGCACACATTCACACTTCTGCGGACTGGTTATGGCTCTTATTATTATTCTTTTGTCTGCATTATAATTACTAACGATTCTCTATTCAAACTGTTCTATTCAAACCTCTCACTTTACCCTCACTGAGACTCTATCGAATGCATTTCATCCAAATAAGCCTTTCAGTAGTTGTACATTTAGAAAATGTTCATAAAAATTAAGTATTTACTCAGTGGCAGGTGCATCTAGGGCAAGCTAGCATGTTAGCTTAGCACACCAGCAAAACAACCATTTATATGATTAAAATCATGTTTTATTCATAACTTCCTTCATATAACTTTATAATTTATAAGTCGAGTGTTTTATATAACAATATGTGATTATTATGTAGCTTCGGGTCAAAATATCTGACAGAAAATATACAATGCTAAAAGCTATCTGGAGTAGCATTGCATTATATATATATATAATCTATTATGAAACCACCCAACATGGCATAAAAAGGTAGCGACGCCCATGATCATATTCATAACTCTTGGCACATATTAACACATTACGGTCACTATAAGACTTTGAGAATAAAACAGAGGTAAAAAAAATAAACTTTAGTTTTAGATCTTTTTAATGATGTATAGTTTGTCAAGGTAATTACTTACATCTGATAGTCATTTTGAGCTAATTTAAGCAAAGAGAGCTTCAGTGCATCCTCGTCCTCGTGACGGTTAAGAGGTTAAGGATCTCAGATCTTAACTCCTCCGGAATGAACAAACGACTCGGTGGGCCGCCGGGTGGAGGTGTTACCTCTTCTAAGGCCACTTTGACCCTCGATTCCTCAAGCCAATGACGCCACTCCTCCAACGCTAACTTGACGGCCAACAACTCTGTTACCAATGTCATAATTGCGTTCGGCAGGTGAAAGGCGATGGGACAAAAACGCGCACGGGTGCATCTTGTCATCTGAGGGAAAGCGCTGTGAAAGAACTGCTCCTACCCCCACCTATGACGTGTCGACCTCTACCACGAACTGACATGTGGAATCAGGGGCAACTAAGAGGGAAGCAGAAACAAAGCGACTTTTCAGTTTAGCGAATACAGCCTCAGCTGTATCGGACCACCTGAACGTCGTTCTGGAAGAGGTCAAGGCAGTCAGAGGTGCGTCTAGTTGGCTGAAGTTGCGAATAAATCGCCAATAGAAATTGACAAACGCCAGAAACCTCTGTAGGGCCTTACGGGAATCTGGACTTGGCCAATCCATCACAGCCTTAACCTTGTCAGGATCCATGCGCATTCCCTCAGATGACACGATGTACCCTAAAAAAGGAACAGACTGTGCATGAAACGCGCATTTCTCCGCCTTGACAAAAAGCCTATTCTCTAGCAACCTCTGAAGCACTCGTCTGACGTGTTGAACATGTTCCTGGAGAGACGAAGAAAAAATCAAAATGTCATCCAGGTAGACATATATGAATTGGTCAACCATGTCTCTCAACACATCATTGACAAGTGCCTGGACAACCGCTGGGGAGTTGGACAGCCCGAATGGCATCACCAAATATTAAAAATGCCCCCCAAATATTAAAAATATTTGGCATCACCAAATATTAAAAATAACAAACACATAAACAACACGCGCACTCTTTTTGCTACTGTAGACAGACTAACAAACCCCCCGAGTCACATTCCCAGAGAAATGCTCTCAGACAGCAAATGCAGTGAGTTTGCTTCCTTCTTCTCAGAGAAAATCAAAAATATCAGAAAGGCGATCAGCACATCCTCTAGTTGCTCTGGGGTCAGTCAGATCAGACCAAACCCTCAGAAAATTACTATGTCTGATTTCGAAAAAATTGACGGTAAAATTTTAGAAGACACAGTACAGCATCTTAAAACATCAACCTGCACCCTTGACGCACTCCCCACTTCTTTTTTCAAAAGTGTGTTTAACTGTTTGGAAGCAGATCTCCTAGAAGTGGTGAACTCCTCACTTCTCTACGGGACTTTTCCAACCGCCCTTAAAATTGCAATAGTTAAGCATCTTCTGAAAAAGAGAAATCTAGATAACTCCATACTGAGCAACTACAGACCAATCTCAAATCTCCCCTTCATAAGCAAAATCATCGAAAAAGTTGTTTTCAATCAACTAAACAAATTCTTAAACTCAAACGGATTCTTTGACAATTTTCAATCTGGTTTCCGACCGCATCACAGCACAGAGACAGCGCTCGTAAAGATTATAAATGATATTCGCTTAAATACTGATACAGGCAAAACATCAATTCTGGTTCTACTCGATCTCAGTGCTGCATTCGACACTGTTGACCACACCATACTTCTAGACAGGCTGGAAAACTGGGTCGGGCTTTCTGGGATGGTCCTCAGATGGTTCCGATCATACTTAGAAGGGAGAGGTTATTATGTGAGTATAGGAGACCATAAGTCTGAGTGGACGTCCATGACATGCGGAGTCCCACAAGGGTCAATTCTAGCACCTCTCCTGTTTAACCTGTATATGCTGCCACTGAGCCAAATAATGAAAAAGAACAATATTGCTTACCACAGCTATGCTGACGACACCCAGCTCTACTTAGCACTGTCACCTAATGACTACAGCCCCATTGACTCGCTGTGCAAATGCATTGATGAAGTTAACGACTGGATGTGCCAAAACTATCTTCAGTTAAACAAAGGCAAAACTGAAATCATTACATTTGGAAACAAAGATGAAATTCTCAAGGTGAACGCGTATCTTGAGGCTAAAGGCCTGATAACAAAAAATCAAGTCAGGAATCTTGGTGTAATTTTGGAGTCAGACCTGAGTTTCAGTAGTCATGTCAAAGCAATAACTAAATTAGCATACTATCATCTGAAAAATATTGCAAGGATTAGATGTTTTGTCTCCAGGCAAGACTTAGAGAAACTGGTTCACGCTTTCATCACCAGTAGGGTGGACTATTGTAATGGACTTCTCACTGGCCTTCCCAAAAAGACCAATAGACAGCTGCAGCTCATACAGAATGCTGCTGCCAGGATTCTGAGCAGAACCAGAAAATATGACCATATCACACCAGTCCTCAGGTCTTTACACTGGCTTCCAGTTACATTTAGAATCGATTTTAAAGTACTATTACTTGTTTATAAATCACTCAATGACCTAGGACCTCAATACATCGCAGATATGCTGATTAAATACAAACCCAACAGATCACTCAGATCAGCAGGATCAAGTCAGTTAGAAATACCAAGAGTTCACTCAAAGCAAGGAGAGTCTGCCTTTAGCTCTTATGCCAGCCGTAGTTGGAACCGGCTTCCTGAACAGATCAGATGTGCTCCAACAGTAGCCACATTCAAATCCAGACTCAAAACACATCTGTTTAGCTCTGCATTTACTGAATGAGCACTGTGCCACTGTACGTCCGACTGATTGCAACTTATCTATGCATAATTTAAAATTTTTTTTTTTTTTTTTTATAACTGTTTTAGTTTACCTGTTCTTTTCTTTGGTTATCATCATTTTATTACTTTTAATTCTCTTTACATTGTATTCTTTTTCTTATGCATTTTTTAGCCCTATTTTAATTCCTTTCTATGTAAAGCACTTTGAATTGCCATTGTGTATGAAATGTGCTATATAAATAAACTTGCCTTGCCTTGCCTTGCCCCCTGGGGGTGTTAAATGTGGTTTTCCATTCATCCCCCTCCCTAATGCGAACCAAATGATAAGCGTTACGTAAGTCCAACTTCGTGAAGATGGATGCTCCCTGCAACCTCTCGAAAGCTGAAGACATCAACGGTAAAGGATAGGTATTCTTTACCGTGATATTATTCAGCCCTCAATAATCTATACAAGGTCGCAGAGAACCATCCTTCTTCCACACAAAGAAGAACCCCGCCCCCGCTGGAGAAGAGGAAGGGCGGATGAATTTTGGAGGCTAGAGAATCAGAAATATATTTCTCCATGGCCTTCCTCTCTGGAATAGAGAGTAAAGTTTGCCCTTAGGCGGAGACTTACCTGGGAGTAAATCTATAGCACAGTCATAGGGACGATGCGGAGGAAGAGAAGCAGCTCGGGACTCACTGAACACTTCCTTCAGGTCGAGGTACTCCGGAAGCACGTTAGACAGATTCACCGCCTCACTCTGAAAAACAGAACGAGACACAGACGAACAAGCAGACACCAGACAAGATTCATAACACTTATTGCTCCACGCAGACAAAGAGTTGTGTAACTCCAGCCAAGGGTGACCGAGGACAACGGGAGCCAAAGGGGAGTCCAGGATGAAGAAGGAAATGAGTTCGGTGTGGTTGCCTGAAGTGATGAGTGTGAGTGGCTCTGTGGTGAATGATATGTCAGGGAGTACTTGTCCGTTGAGTGCGTTGACAGAAATGGTGTTCTTGAGTGCAATGGTGGGTATGTTGAGTTTGCGAGAAAGTCAAGAAAGTTATCCTCCGCTCCCGAGTCGAGGAGTGCTTGGCTGGAAAATTCCTGGGCTGCCGGAATTTTCTCACCGGAAGGAGAGTGGAGGATGAGGTCTTTTCCACGGAGATCCCGCCCAACAGTAGCCTTCTCTTTACCGCCGGGCGTGGTCTTTTACCGGGCAGGAGTCTAGCAGTTGTCCGGCCCCGCCGCAGTATAGGCAAAGACCACGGGATCTCTGTCTCGCTCTCTCCTCCCGGGAGAGCCGAGCTCGACCCACCTGCATGGGCTCCGGATCGAAGGTGTAGCTGACCGCATCCGCAGCGCTGGCCTGAGGGCATTCGACACTCCCGTACTGTAGTTCCATCCTGGATCTCAGCCGACTCAGACTAGCATCCACCCTCAGCACGAGTTCAATGAGACCGTCAATCTTCTCAGGTAGGTCGATCGTGAAGATCTCCTTCTGGATGCGGTCAGCCAGCCTATGCAGGAACATGTTCAACTGTGCCTCCTCGTTCCACTTGCACTCGGCGGCCAGGGTGCGGAACTCGATGGAATAGTCCGAGACCGAGCGGTTACCTTGACGAAGTTCTGTGAGTTGACGTGCCGCCTCTTTTCCTGCCACCGCTCGGTCGAACACCCTTCTCATCTCCGCCGCTAGTGTCTGGAACGAGGAACAGCAAGGGTGTTGATTCTCCCACTGAGTCCCCTGTGGGGGGAAATCGGCGGTGGGTTGGGCACAGCGGGACTGGCGAGTTGTTGCATCTGTTGGGTCAGCTCGGCCACCCGTGCCACCAAGGTATGCACTGCCTGTCCTGTAGCAGTTAAGTTTACCTCCTGCTGGTCCAGTCTCTCATTACTGCTGGTCAGGAGGGCGTTGATACTTTCTGAATCCATGTTTGGTCAGAGTGTTCTGTAACGTAATCACAGAGGCAGGATTCAATAGCAAGTAACTCAGTCTTTATTGACTCAATGTCACAGAAAGACAAAACTCAGAACGTTGAAGAAATCCGGATAAGATGGAGCCGTGAGAGAATTCCCTTTGGCAGCACGGGCAGGCTATGAGCAGCAGAGACTCGGGAGATCGGCAAGGGAAATCCGGGAAGGGATCCACTGTTTCCAGGAGAGGGGAAACAACAACCGACGGGGAGACACAAGAGGATACATCCAACAACGCTCTGACAAAGACAAGAGAGAAACAGAGAGACTAAGTAGGGTGAAGGTGATGAGTTGCAGCTGGCACAGGCGACCAGCCACAGGTGCGTGAAGAGCCAATCCCAGGCTCCGCCCCAACCTACATGCAACACACACCCAAGAGTGAGACAAGGAATCCATGAACCGTGACAGTTTTATGCATATTTCAATAAGGAACTTTCTTCACACAATTTTTCCAGTTTCAAAACCTGTTCCTCGTACTCAAAATGTACACAGTCTTTCCATAATTGCCAAATCATCTGCATATTTATATAGTTTGTAATTCTCATGCTGCACTCTTATACCACTTGTATAAACAGAAAATAAAAGAGGTGACAGGACGCATTCTTGGGGTGCATTATATTTATATACTATCTGATTCAAACCCCCGAGCACAAAATCGCTGTGGTCGATTTGTTAAGAAATTCTTTATCCAATGAAATATTCCTCCATCATACATAGAACCAGGAGACGCTCCAATAGCAAATGTATCTGCATGGTATTAACCCTAGTTTGTGCTCTGGGGTCTATATGACCCCAAAGCACTTTTCTTTAGTTAAAAAAAATGGTTCCCTTTATCTCAGTGGAATAAAACTTTGTGACTTTTCCTAAGTTATCTATCTGTACATGCACAAAAAAACTGGGCTTGATTCGGTTGTTCTAAAGGCATGTAAAAAAATTTGTCACACTCAGGAGCTTTGGGGTCAATATGACCCCACATTGAAATGAATGGGAAAATCGAAAAAAATTTGTTTTTTATTTTTCATTTGTCAAAAAAAATATATAAATCCAGAATAAATCTGAAAATTTCCATACCACAATGAAGCCCTGGTACTAGAGCACAAATGTAAAGTGGAACGAACATGATCACTTGCACACACACATGCTCACGCACACAAACACACATAAACAAACACACAGGAGTGACTCCAATTGAAAGCATTTTTTTTAGAAATTGACAAATAAAATCAATAATTCCAGAAAAAAATCTGAAAATTTCTACACAGAAATGAAGGCCTGGTACTAGAGCAAAAATGCAATGTAGAAAAGACATGCTCACTCAAACACACACACACACACACACACACACACACACACACACACACACACACACATACATACATACTAACAGGAATGACTGCCGTAGCCAAATAAAATCAGCCACAAATGCAGAACAAAGATAAAAGGGGTGAGACCTAATGCACACACACACACACACACACACACACACACACACACACACACACACACACACACACACACACACACACACACACACACGCACATGTGCACGCATACACGCACATGCGTACTGAGGCACCACCCACATGCGCACTGGCGCATTACGCACGTGCGCCTATGCGCACGCGCACATGGGCACGCGCGCACACACACACAGAGAGAGAGAGAGAGAGAGAGAGAGAGAGAGAGAGAGAGAGAGAGAGAGAGAGAGAGAGAGAGAGAGAGAGAGACAAAGAGAGGGAGAGAGAGCATCTATGGAATTTGTCAAATGAAATCAGCAACAAATGTGAGTACCTGAGTGAATCAGTGAGACCTAATGCATGCACACACACACACACACACACACACACACACACACATACACGCAGAGAGAGCAAGGGAGAGATGAAAGGAAACTGACCCGTTCAACTTTGAGAAAGTTTACTCTGAGATCTAAGAGCTGCAACTTTGTTTTGAAAGCAAAGTAATTGTTCCCATAACATATATTCCCATACAAAAGAGGGCCAGAGCATGGACTGATTTTTGTTCATGATACATGTTCATTCACAACATTCTGAACTGCTTTTTTACCATGTGAATTATGTAATAATTTTTGTAGCTAGTTATTGCTTTTATGGTCAGTGTTCAGAATTTGATTATCAAAAAATTATATTGTTATTCAATGTTCATTCTTCACTCCTTGTCATTTATGCATATTGCTGCTGTTTTTTTTATATATATATTATTAAATTAATATCTTCAAAATTCTAAAGTTAATAATTTTTTTCCACATTTGGTTCATTAAAATAAATAATATTCAACTACAATCCGATTCTAAGTCTTGTACTTTAGGTGTTTCTTATGTGGCGATTTATGTGGTATTTTGTTAAAACAGACATTTCAAAACTTATCAAAAACTACCAAAATTCTACTATTTGAAGGAATATTTATTTTTTTATGTCTTGTATAATGTTTATACATGTATAAATTCACAAAATGTATAACAAAAGTTATGATATGAGCAGTTGGCCACATCCAGTAAAATGAATGGATCTCTATTGCCCCCTATGGACAAAACAATTTCTTTCTTAAATTGTAATTCCTTCAAGTTTGTCTTTGACCAACAGATGGCAGAATTGTACAGCTAACACCTATATCAATATCCAGAAACAAATTCATTTTAATTTAGATCATGATTTAAGTATTTTTTTCATAAAAAATTGATATTTCACACGCAAGCTAATGGTATAAATGAGGATTTGTGTGGTAAATAGGTACAAAAGTACTTTGAATATCCAAAAACACAGCATTACTGTATAGATGAGAAGTGAACAAAAAAAATAATATATTATATGTAATATTAAAAATGTATATTTTTTTTACAATCACTCTTTACATTTTGGGGTCATATAGACCCCAAATGCACTGAGTGTAAACAGGAAACTAAGGACATATTAAATGCAGAGGTGCATCCTTTGTGCTTTTATATGCAAATTGTAGTATGTCTTATTGTTCTGATATGTATGGTTTTAGATATTCACTAATTACTCTTTCCATGCGTTTAGCAAGTATTAATGTTAACACCACAGGACGAAAGTCATCTAGATTTTTACTTTCAATTTTTTCGGAAGAGGTCTTCTAAATGATTACTTCCATAGATTCGGTACGATCTGTAAGTCTAATAAAATCTGAAATAATTTTGTTAGGGGGTCAGTTAGTTCATTTGCACATATCTTTAAAACTCTGCCCTTAAGGCCATCTGGACCTGGTGCTTTATAGGGCTTAATGAATTTAAGAGACCTTCTGATTTGGTCCCCTGTTAACCAAATCGGTGGTGCCACTGGGAAATTATTATTTATTCCTTCAATCTTATTCCAGATATAGGCTGCATCAAATCTTCCATAAAACAAATTCAAAGCATTAACCTATTAAAAACCATCCGTCCCTATAATAATATCATTATTTAGTGATTGAGTCACGCCCCATCATCTTATTCAAACCTTGCCACGCACTCCTTGCATCTTGATTCGCTAACTGATCCCCTATCTTATGTTTAAAATCAATCTTTGCTTTCTGTATCATAGCTCTCAGTTCCTTCCTTTTAATTTTATACCCCTCATTATTATTTTTCAAAAAATGCCCAATTCTTTTCATTGAGGAGTTTCTTTATATCTTTAGAGATCCCTGGCTTATTATTTGAGATTTTAACCATCTTAAGCCACGTTTCCACCGCAGGAACTTTACCCAGGAACCAGGAACTTTGGGGTGGTACTCGGTGTGTTTTGACCGCAGGAACCAGGGTCTAAATAAAGTTCCAGGTAAATTCTTCCCCCTCCAAACAGCCATGCTCGCGAGGTAGTACTTTTTCAAAGGTCAGGAACTTTCGAGGGCGGGACTTGCGCACTGAACATGCTGATTGGTTTAGCATTTTATTTCAACCGGGCATTTTTAAAAGTCTTTTGCGAGGTTCGTTCTGCGTTCAGTAAATATCAGTCTTGCTCTTTCTGATGACGTGCGTTCGTCTCAGCCATCTCATGTTCAAATAATATACATTGTCATTTTAAATCTAGCTTTACAAGCTTTCTGAATATGCTAGTGCTCTTTTCTGTCGTTGTTAATTACCTCTTTAGTAAACCTATACATAACCAGCAAAAGCAACACAGCTTGAATATCTTCCATACTCGTTATTCATTTTTTTTACAGTCTTATTTTTCACCATGTAAACAACCTGACCGCTTACTTTTAAGTGTGCGTCCTTACATGACGTGACAGCGTGCGCCGCGCTCATGTTGACAAGAGAGGAAAGTTCATTTTTCTGAGGGGTAAACGTTTTATTTTGTAAGTTATGAAGATAATTTTGCAATAATGACACAGCGTATATTGCCCCAGGCAGATTTTACTTTAACTGCGCCTGACAGAAGATTTTTTTTTCTGAGATGATTATTACACTTTACAACAAATAAATAGCTTATATAATACTGTATTAGTCCTGGTGCCCGTTAAGAGTTGCTATGGCTACAGATAAAACAAATTCCAGCTGATGGAGAAAACAGCGTTGACATTTTTGATGCGGCAGACAAACTGCATGTCACAAAATGATTGCGATTGAAAGTCATCACATGTAAACACCAGATCGGTTTAGATAACGACGCATGTAAACAGTCCACTAAATCTTTCAACATGAATGAAAAAAAATTGTGCTTGTAAACGTGGCTAGTGTCGTAATCAAAAATGATTACTGTCCGTCACTGACTTGGAGGAGCAGTCGCACGTAGTACTACATCACCGGACTAATTTGCCTAATCTTCACGGAACTTTAGATTGCGGTGGAAACGCAGACAGTAGCAAGACTGGGGGGAGAAAAGTTCCTGTAAAAAAAGTTCCTGGTACAAATTGTTCTGGGTAATTTTGGTGGAAACGGGGCTTTAGTATCAATAACTGTTTCTTCACAAAATTGAATATAAGAGGTAATACAGTCAGTTAGTTTGTGAGGGTCTCTGCATGAATCAAAAAAAACATCCCAGTTTGTAATGCAAAAACAGTCCTTTGGCATGTCTTCTCTGTCCTTACTCCAAACCTGAATTATCTTTTCCACTGGTGTATCCCTTCTGACAAGTTGTCTGTATTTTGGCAGTAGATGGATAACATTGTGATCCAATCTACCAATCGGTGCTCGACATACTGCCTTGTATGCGTCGACAATGTTGCCATCACATAAATCCAGTGTGCGTGAGAAATGGGTTGGGCAATCAATATATTGTTGCAAGTGTGGAAGAGTCTCTGTTAGTGAAAGTCTATTAAAATCCCCCAGTATGAAGACTGGTTGGTCTGCCAACTTTGTTATGATCCTAGCAAAGTACCCTGGAATATGCTCCACTGCCTTGTTATTATTAGGACCTGGTAGGGATATGGTTATTTGACCAAATTCGGGTACAAGTCTGTTCAATTATAATAAACTGTGATGACCAGTTCTTATCAACATACATGCAGAGTCCCCTGCCAACAGATTTCTGTGATATTACCTTGTCTCTGTCGGCTCGTATAGTGGTAAATCCCTCGATGTCCACATTATGATCTTCATTTAGCCATGTTTCTGTTAAAAAGATTATATTACTGCAGAATTCCTCCTCTTGTCTAACTCGAAGCATACATCTTGGTATTAAGAGATCTCACATTAGACAGCGTGATCACTGGAAGTGGATGACGGCTTCCTTGCCTCCGCAATCTGTTGTGAAGTTTTGCTGCACACCAATTAAAGAAACTATTTGATTTTGTAAATGGTAATCAGCAACCAAATATTGATAATATGGAAGTTACTGCCTTTTGCATTGGCATAACTCCTCAGTTTTTGCAGACAATACAAAGCCAGAGTCCAGTAAGTTTAAAATGTGGACAAAAAGTCAAGTTTGAGTAAAAAAAAAAAATATATATATTTGATAATTTTCATTACTAAAACATCTAAATGCCAGATTTCCAGTGTCCTACCTATAATTAATTTGGCTGGACAACAAAAAATCTTTAAAGTCATTTTTCTCAGTTCTACACTCCAGTGAGTTAAGATCTTTTGCCTTTGTAGGGCAGAGCAGCAGCACAGCAGTAGCAATTTTGAGGATGCAGTTCACGAGTCAGGTAAGTGGTAACGTTAATGATTAAATTGTAAACACGTCAAACATATTAGGCTTGTGTTAGACGTTAGAAGGGAAGTAAGATGTAAGTTAGAAGTAAATTATATATCCAGCTGAAACAAGGGGAAGTAGCAAGAACTAGTTTCAAAACTGAAGTTGTATTAAAGACATTATTAAATAAAAATTACAAGTGCTTTGGTCATTTTTTTTAAAATAAATTTGAAATTAATTTTGTTGTTGTAATGAAATGTATTGGTCGTATGACAAATGTTAAAAATGCAGATTATACAATGTGTTTACAGTTTTTTTTTCTTGCTATAATATTTTTGTAACTAGTTCCACAGCAATTTCTAGTATTGATTAAAACTATTTAAAAATGAAACCCCTAATTAAAACGTTTTAGTTGAATTAATTATAAAATGGGTTGAGTAAACGTAAATTGTAAAGGGGAAGTCAAGTTTAAGCCAATTAAAAAATATTAATTCAGTTAACAATTTCTAGAATGAATTTGAATGAACGTAAAAAAAATCTTTGTAACTAGTTACTAAATAATTAATTGAAATTGCACTAGAATTTGTTTACATGCATATATAAATAATGTGTTTCAATATAAACTGTATGGCAGTATAAACAGTATGCTTTTACTTTATATGACAATATATTTGATATATGGACATTTCAATTATGTACATACAGTAGGCTATATTTAATTTGTGCACTGAGACGATATGCTCTATCATGTTTAAGTCTTATGAGATGGTTGTAATTCTTTGAGACTGTGTGTTATTTTTCGATATGAACTCAGAGGACAAAACAGACCTCTGGATCCATCAGGACTCACACAGTCCATTCATCATGCTTTCCTTCTCCAACACACCTTTCCTGACAAACTGCCTGAGAGAGAGAGAGAGAGAGAGAGAGAGAGAGAGAGAGAGAGAGAGAGAGAGAGAGAGAGAGAGAGAGAGAGAGAGAGACCTCTAAAACTAGAGTCACCTCTAAAATTAGTGAACATGCTCAAAGCAGTTGTGCAGCATTATGTTTTTGTGGCCTTTTTTCATCAAGGACACATTCAATTGATCAAAAGTGACAGTAAAGGTGTTTATAATTTTATAAAAGATTTCTATTTTTAAATAAATGCTGGTCTTTTGAACTTTCTCTTCAACATAAAATCCCAAAAAATAACAGGTTACACAAAAATATGAGGCAGCACAACAGTTTTCAACACACTTTTAACGCAACTCAACCAGGCCTCGTCCCTTTATTTTGCATATATGCCTTCCACAAAAATATCAAGGCAGAAAAAAGGTTTTCAACATTTATAATAATAAGAAAAGTATCTTGAGCAGCAAATCAGCATATTAGAATGATTTCTGAAGGACCATGTGACAAGACTGAAATAATGATGCAGAACATTCAGCTTTGATCCCATGAATAAATTCTTTTTTTTTCAGTGTATTCACATAGAATACATAATAAACTATTTAGAATACAACAAAAATATTTACTTTCATCAAATAAATGCAGCAGGGTGGTTAAAAGAGACAGGACACTTCTGAGCAGAGCCAGATTAAATAAATGGACTACTCTAGTCAGGCTGCATTTTTTGGGCCCCCCTCCATCGATGTTATTTATGAACTGAAATCTGAAATTTACCAACGTTACTAATAAAAGTTATTTCTCATTTTACATAGCCTAGTAGTTGGTTACAAATTGGTTATGTTGTATATTAAACAGTCAATCAGACTATTTTTTTGATATTCATTATTTATACGTCATTACACGGCTCTTATGCATTTAAATTATTCCTCATCCATTGGGAGTGTCATTGGTAAGGCAGTAAGTAGTACCAGTAAATAAACAATAGGTGTCAGTAAACTATGTAAACAGAGCAAATAAGTTTATCTTATTTGCTCTGTTTACATTTGATCAACACATTTAATTAAGATTTTCTGCCAAATGCAATAGCTTACAACATTTATAAATGTTGTAATTAAGAACAAGGCAAACATGACCCCTTCACATTCATCAAGACCATTTAGAAAGTGTCTTACACTTTCTTACACATTTAATGAATTACAAATACTCTCGTTACTGTAACTGAGTAGTTTTTTCTCAGGAATTGTACTTTTTTAAGTAGTTTAAAAACAGTGTACTTTTACTTGAGTAAATTTTAAACAATGTATCGGTACTTTTACTGCGCTATTTCCCCTAAACCTGCCTTCACTACATTATGTTTATTTATTTTCCTGTCAACGTGATTGGCTAAGATCAATAATCAGTCCTGCATCTCCATGCGTCATGTGCCCTTTATGTACATACAGTAGGGCTGGCTACTGTATGATGACTGAAATCGTCAAATTGCCTTAAACAATTACAATTGACCGCATAATATTACATTTTCTAATACGCGCAAAAAGTCCGTATTCTGTTATCGCTGCACAAGCTCGCGGTGCCATCTTCTGAAAACTCTTCTCTTCAGCTTGATTGTTTGCCAGGCTTCAAAGTGCATTAGGCAATAACCGATCATCACTACTAGATTTTTGTCCGATAATCTCATGTTATCCATCATAGAACACGGATTTATGTTACAAGGTAAACAATACTTTTTCATCATTGACGCGAGGAAAACTATCCTAGACGTCGTTCTTGTGTTATGCACAACACACCATGATATAATTAGCCAAGCAACAATAAAATATGTTGTACCGTATGTATTTTCAATGGCATATTATAAACTTACGAGAATACTTTATTATTTGAAAGAAGTAAATATACATTAATGAGCACATATATTTTTGAAAGAACTAAGTGATTTTAGCTAAGAATAAACTAAAAAAGTTACACAGTGTAGCTTTAACATATAAACACATAAACCTGCTTTCTGTCAGCATATTTATGTGTTCACACATGGCGATTAAAATTGTAATCCATGTATCAAATAACTTTAATAAAACATTAGATTTTTATTTAAATCAGGTTTATTTTTTTAATTGCAAGCAAAAATAATCAGTAGGGAAAATTGTAAGTTACTCTGTTCGGATTTTTTTAAGTGTATTATTTTCACTGAAAAAACTTAACAATTAAAAGATTAGGCTACAATGAATGTGCCTTGAAAATAAAGAACTCAAGAATTGTTAATGTACAACCTTTTTTATTATTGATATTAACTGCAAGAAAACCTCTACAGAATGGTTGTCATAAATGCTACCAGATTATTGGGTGCTTTCTCAAATGGCTGTATTTTTCGTGCAAGCAGTTAAATAAAGATATATAGTCAAAAAAATATAGAAATACTGTTGGTGATCTCAGTTTTTTTTTGTTCTTATTTAGAATCATCCATAAAAGAGTAAGCTACATTTTAAATTAGCAGGGTATAAGGTGAAGTAAGATTCATAGCATAATACTCACTACTCACTACTCTTTAGTACTTTTAAAACAGCAACTTTTTACTCCTACTTTGAGTAGTATTTAGGACAGGTAGGCCTACTTTAACTCTAATTTAACTACATTGTTGTACTTCTACTTGAGTATGCTTTTTCAGTATACTCTTTCCACCACTGTCTTACAATAAATAATAATAAATATAAGGATGGAGGATTTAAATTATGGAAAACTAAAGGTATTCAGACTATTAAAGACTTGTATATGGATGGAATACTTCTTGCATTTCAAGAATTGTGTGATAAACACCAGATTCCCTCAAAATATATTTTTTTAAATATTCACAGCTTAAAATTTGTATGTCCAGGACTACAGATATTATGTACATTACCAAACTGTCATTAATTGAGGAAATAATTGGAAAAAAGACAGTGTAAAAAGTGTATGAAAAGGGCCAATTTTCAAAATATTGTAATTTAATCATGTCTAACTCCAAAGAGTCTGCTGTAGACAAATTAAATGCATGGAGGAAAGACATTCAAGAAGAAATATAGGAATTTGAATGGACTGAAGCATGTTTAAAGGCGCAAAAACGTCTCGGTTACGTATGTAACCCTCGTTCCCTGAGGAGGGAACCGAGACGTAACGTCAGTGACTGACGGATGGGGGTTTCGCCTAGAAGCCAATCATCTTCGAGATCTTAGAAAACGCCCAATGGCAGTGCCAATGCCATGGGCATGCGAGATTTGCATGCGTAACTCCGCCTACCCACCTGGGTATATAAGGAAGTAGCTGGCATGTATCGCATTATGTTACCTGCTGAGGAGCCAAGACTGAACTCTCGGCCGTTCCAGCGGTACAGCGGAAGTGGCAGCGGGACGTTACGTCTCCGTTCCCTCCTCAGGGAACGAGGGTCACATACGTAACCGATACGTTCCCTTTCGTTCAGTCACTCCGACGTAACGTCAGTGACTGACGAATGGGGGTCCCAATGTAATCACGCCACTCGGCTGTCTTCCAGTGCCCTGCGCAAGCGTGAGAGCCCTGGTGCAAGTAGGACGGTCAAAGGCCTCTACTTAACGCAGGAATACCAAGATACACGGGGAGGCATATCCAGTAGGAGATATGCGCCAAGATGCCTACCCGTAGGGAGGACTTAAGGATACACATATGACCCGATGGGCTGCATTTGGAAGATCACTGGGGTACCAGCCGCAGGTGGACTTTTAACCCCAGGGGGTGGCAAGGTTGCCAAGGAAATACACCCGCTCAGGGAGGCTTACGGTGGAATACACATGTGGGGGTTGCCGGAGGGGAACCATGCACATGGGGCACCTGGCCGGACACGAGTGTCTGGGCTAAGGGCAGACTTACTGGCGTCGGCGTCGTCAGTGCTGGAGGAGCTCAGGGCTCTCGTGGAGCTCACCTGAGAAGAATATCGCACGTATCCAGTCCGTGGAGTGGAATGGCGAGCTAGCGAAGACACCTGAGCCAATCCATTACCGGCCACTTGTAGAGGCGAGTACATAGTCGGATACAGGCTCCACTCGGAGATTATAGAATCTGGCGAATGTGTTTGGTGTCGCCCAGCCTGCAGCTCTGCAGATGTCTGTCAGTGGGGCGCCATGCGCTAAAGCCCAAGAGGAGGCCACGCTCCGAGTGGAGTGTGCCCTGACCCCAAGGGGGCATGGACGCCCTTGTTGCTGGTAAACCAAAACAATGGTGTCCACTATCCAGTGAGACAGCCTTTGCTTTGAGAGAGCCTTCCCTTTCAGCTTCTCACCATAACAGACAAAGAGCTGGTCTGAGGTCCTGAAACACTGCGTCCTGTCTACGTAAGCACGAAGGGCGCGTACTAGACAGAGCAATGCCAAGGCTGGGTCTGCCTCCTCCAAAGGCAGCGCTTGCAGGTTCACCACCTGGTCTCTGAACGGAGTGGTGGAACCTTGGGCACATATCCAGGCCGGGGTCTCAGGATCACGTGAGAGTCAGCCGGCCCGAATTCCAGGCACGCTTCGTCAACCGAAAATGCCTGCAGGTCCCCTACCCTCTTGATGGAGGCCAATGCGGTCAGGAGCGCTGTCTTCATACACAAGAACTTAACATCTACTGACCGCAAAGGCTCAAATGGGGCACTCTGCAGAGCACTTAGAACTACTGAGAGGTCCCAAGAGGGTACGAGAGGAGCACGAGGAGGATGTAGTCTCCTCGCACCCCTCAGGAACCTGATGACCAGGTCGTGCTTACTTACCATTTTACCGTCCAAGAGGTCATGATAAGCGGCGATAGCGGCCACATAAACCTTCAGGGTGGATGGAAACAGCCTTCGATCCAACCCTTCTTGGAGGAAGAGAGCACAGACCCGATCGGGCATTTCCAGGGGTCTTCTTGGCGAGAAGAGCACCAATTGATGAAGAGGTTCCACTTCAACGCATAGGCCTGTCTCGTGGACTCGGCCCAAGCGGAAGTGATAGTCACCACCGTAGGTGGTAGGGTACTCAAACCTGCCGCGTCCCGTCCAGGAGCCACACGTGGAGGTTGCAAAGATCGGGACGCGGGTGCCACAGGGTGATCCTGTCTCAGAGGAATCGGCCAGGGAGGGGCTGTCGCAATGAGAACTAGTTCTGGGAACCAGGTCCGGCCGTGCCAGTAGGGGGCGACCAACGTGACCTGCTCCTTGTCCTCCCTGACCTTGCACAAACACGTGCAAGAAGGCCCACTGGGGGAAACGCATACTTGCATAGGCACTGCGGCCAGCTGTGCGCCAGTGCATCCGTGCATCGGTCAGGGAATAGTACAGGCCGCAATGGGACGAGTCGTGGGAGGCAAACAGATCTACCTGTGCGTCCCCGAACTGATCCCAGATCAGCTGGACCGCCTGAGGATGGAGTCTCCACTCCCCAGGGATTTGATGAAACCGTGAGAGCTCGCCGTGAGAGCACCGGTTCAGGATCCCCGGGATATGGACAGCACGAAGGGACCTCAGGCGCTTGGGACATGGCGGGCGAGTTGGGACATGCGGCGGGAGCGTAGACCGCCCTGGTGGTTGATGTACGCTGCTACGGCCGTGATGTCTGATCTGACTAGAACGTGTTGACCTTTCAACAACGCTAGGAAGCGGTGCAGGGTGAACCGTACTGCCAGCAACTCGAGGCAATTGATATGCAGGCGGCTCTGGCTCTCTGACCAAGAGCCGGCGGCTGCATGTCCATTGCACATGGCACCCCAGCCCGTGGTGGACGCATCTGTTGACACAACAACATGCCTGGAAACTCGTTCTAAGGGCACACCTGCCCGTAGAAAGCTGAGGTTCAACCACTGGGTGAGTGTCTGTCTGCAGGCCCGAGTCACTGGGACCCAGAGCGTGCCAGACTGCCATGCCCATCTCGGGACTCGATCGCGAAGCCAGTGCTGACGCGGTCTCATAGGAAGCAATTCGAGCGGCGTCACCGCGGCTGCAGATGCCATATGCCCCAGGAGCCTCTTAAACAGTTTCAGTGGAACTGCACTCTTGCTCTCTATCTGACGGAGGCAAGTCAGCAGTGACTGCGCGCGCTCGCCGGTAAGCTGCGCACACATGGTGACCGAGTCGATCTCCATACCGAGAAAAGAGATCCTCTGCACTGGGCAGAGTTTGCACTTCTCCCAGTTGACCCGAAGGCCCAGACGAGCTAAGTGGTGGAGAACCAGGTCTCTGTGTTCGCACACCCGGTCCCGAGAGTGGCCCGGTATGAGCCAGTCGTCAAGATAGTTCAGGATGCGAATCCTTTGTTGCCTGAGTGGCGCAAGGGCTGCCTCGACAATCTCCGTGAAGACGCGAGGGGACAGAGCTAGCCCGAATGGGAGTACGGCATACTGATATGTCCGCCCTTCGCGGAAGGATGGACACGTGGAGTACGCGTCCTTCAGGTCGATCGCTGCAAACCAATCACATGGACGAACGCATTCGAAAAGGCTTTTCGCATCTTCCACCGCGTCTTCGGGCCGTGTCTCCGGGCCTGGTTCGGCCTCTGGCTCTGCTGACTCGAGCAGGTTCACAGCTGTCAGACGGCTGCCTGACAGAAACTTTTATAAAGCCCCCCGATGTCTCTTCTTTTGTTCCTCTTCATTTTTTTTTCTTTTTACGTTTTGCCGCACCCGAAAGCATCTTGAATGTTAACCTACTCAAAACACACCTGCCTGCTAGCTTTGTTGTCCCGCTCTGATCGCCGCTGACGTCTCCTCGGACTTAACTGGCTGGCGTTAATCAATCAATCAATCAATCAACTTTATTTATATAGCGCTTTTACAATCACGATTGTGTCAAAGCAGCTTCACAGTGTCAAACAGGGTAATATTGCGACAAAATTAGATTTGGCTGTACAGTCGTACTGGAGAAAACAGTGATGTTATCAGCTTATTTTAATTTATCATATAGCGACAATGTTGGCAGATCAGTATTATAGTTTATAGAATTAAATAAGACCTAATTCATATATTTTATTTGTATAATAAGTTGAATAACTTTAATCATATTTTTAGTGTCCCCAACTGAGCAAGCCAAGCCAAAGGCGACAGTGGCAAGGAACCAAAACTCCATCGGGGCATGATGGAGAAAAATAAACCTTGGGAGAAACCAGACTCAGTCGGGGTGCCAGTTCTCCTCTGGCCTATTAACACACCGTGTAAGATTATTATTCTGGCAACCTTACAGGTCGGAAATCATATTAGATCGGATTATTCAAAATTTTCAGGGTATCACGGAAGAGACAGATTTATTTAGGATGGGGCGTCAATTACACAAGAGTATGAATACATGAAAGATCGGAATTATTGCGCCGAAGACGGGTTTTGAGCATGTCGTGCCAGTGAGGCAAATTCGGAGGAGACACCATTTGACACGGCTCAGCAGACACTCCAGGATGCGTTGGTCATGTCCAGGCAGGTCCACCATCCGATCCGGACAGGGCCCAGATCCGGGATAAACCTCGGGATAAACAGAGAGACTAACATTAGCGTAGATGTCACTCTTTTTATGATGTAACGAGTACATCAGGTGTTATGGGAAGTGTTCCCGGTTCCGGCTGACCTAGTTAATGCAGCCTAACAATCAGTCAATTGAATTGAATAATGAAAGTTAAAAATGTTCTATGTGTATGCCATAGTAAAGAGATGTGTTTTTAGTCTAGATTTAAACTGACAGAGTGTGTCTGCTTCCCGAACAATGCTAGGAAGACTATTCCACAATTTAGGAGCTAAATAGGAAAATGATCGACCGCCTGCAGTTGATTTAGATATTCTAGGTATTATCAACTGGCCAGAGTTTTGAGACCGCAATCGACGTGATGGGGTATAATGCGTTAAGAGCTCACTTAAGTACCGGGGAGCTAAACTATTTAGTGCTTTGTAAGTAATAAGCAAGATTTTAAAATGTATGCGATGTTTAATAGGGAGCCAGTGCAGTGTTGACAGAACTGGACTAATATGATCATACTTCCTGGTTCTAGTAAGAACTCTAGCTGCTGCATTTTGGACTAGCTGGAGTTTGTTTATTAAGCGAGCAGGGCAACCACCCAGTAGAGCATTACAATAATCTAGCCTTGAGCTCATGAACGCATGTACTAACTGTTCAGCATTTTGCATTGAAAGCATGTGCCGTAATTTAGATATATTTTTAAGATGATAGAATGCGGTTTTACAGATGCTAGAAACGTGGCTTTCAAATGAAAGATTGGTATCAAAGAGCACACCCAGGTTCCTCACTGACGACGAGGGCTTGACAGAGCAGTCATCAAGTGTTAGACAGTATTCTCGGTTACTACTTGTGGAGCTTTTC
The DNA here is from genome assembly GCF_024679245.1 of Pseudorasbora parva. Taxonomy (NCBI): domain Eukaryota; kingdom Metazoa; phylum Chordata; class Actinopteri; order Cypriniformes; family Gobionidae; genus Pseudorasbora; species Pseudorasbora parva. Next base: position 16,138,276 of record NC_090172.1, on the reverse strand, counting down.
TGTCCAATAATTAAAAATTCAGTTTTATCTGAATTAAGTTGCAGAAAATTACTATTCATCCAATTTTTTATATCAGCTATGCATTCTGTTAATCTTGTGAATTGGTAGGTTTCATCAGGGCGTGAGGAAATATAGAGCTGAGTATCGTCAGCATAACAATGAAAACTAACGCCATGTTTCCTAATGATATCTCCCAGTGGTAGCATATACAGGGTGAAAAGCAACGGTCCTAACACTGAGCCTTGCGGTACCCCATACTGAACTTGTGATCGGTGTGACATCTCTTCATTTACTGCTACAAACTGATAACGGTCAGATAAGTACGATTTAAACCATGCCAAAGCAGTTCCACTAACGCCAACATAATTTTCGATTCTATTCAGAAGAATATTGTGATCGATAGTATCAAATGCAGCGCTAAGATCGAGTAACACTAATAGAGAGATACAACCCCGATCAGATGATAAGAGTAAATCATTTGTAACTCTAATTAGAGCAGTCTCAGTGCTATGATACGGTCTAAATCCTGACTGGAAATCCTCACATATACCATTTCTTTCTAAAAAAGAACATAATTGTGAAGACACTGCCTTTTCTAGTATTTTTGATAGAAACGGTAGATTCGAGATTGGCCTGTAATTGACTAATTCTTTAGGATCAAGTTGCGTTTTTTTAATAAGTGGTTTAATTATAGCCAACTTAAAAGTTTTCGGTACATATCCTAATGTCAAAGATGAATTAATGATATTAAGCAGAGGATCTATGACCTCTGGAAGTATCTCTTTTAATAGCCTAGTCGGTATAGGGTCAAGCATACATGTTGTTGATTTTGATGATTTTACAAGTTTAGCCAGTTCTTCTCCTCCTATAGCAGTGAATGAGTGTAATTTTTCCTCAGTGACACTACAATGCTCTGTCTGAAGTGATACTGTAATAGACGGCTGCATGGTTATAATTTTATTCCTAATATTATCAATCTTACTAGTAAAGAAGTTCATAAAGTCATTACTGCTGTGTTGTTTACAAACATCAGAAGCTGAAGCTTTATTTTATTAATGTGACATAATTTAACAGTCTATGGTTAAGATAAACATCGTCACTATTTTTAGTTAATTAATAAATATTGAAATAAATTGTAGATAGGACATTTGTATATTTTATTTTATTTTTTTATTTTTTTGTCCCTCTGTCTGGGCCCCATCCCGCCAATCGGACCCTAGGCACGTGCCTAGTTTGCCTTTGCGTTAATCCGGCTCTGCTTCTGAGTGGTAAGTTTAGTCTTTATTTTCAGTAAGAACCTGCAAAACATAACGTCAGTACATTACTGTAACTTCAGCTTACATGTGAACTAGCATATAACATTAACTTTACATGTTAACTCATAACGTCAGCAGTCACAACTTTGTTTTTAGCATTGTCCAAATATTTGAATTATTTTAATGTCACCATAATCACCGTATGATTTTACAATGATAGCTTCTTAACTGAATCACAAACTCTAAACAGCGAACTGGGTAGCATGTAAATATGTTTTTAGTGAAGTATTAAGTGAGCTATATGCATCAAAACTAATGTAGTTAGCTCCTGAGTTATGTGTTGTTGATGAAATATAGGTCAGCGAAAGTGAATCCCCTCTCCCCCTCCCCCATGTTCAAAAGCTACTGTATTATTACTTTATTCAAGAGCAGTGAATGATTTTATTAACATAATTTTAGAGGTGAACTGTCACTTTAAGGGCAAGTGTTCACAATCACTAGGCGGTGCTGTCAAGCGGAGCCTACACATGTCCAAGGGACATTCTCAGAGGGCATTTAGTGGACGTTCTGGGGACCTTTTTTGTTAGCCGGTAACTGGCCAGAATATTGATTTTAAAGTTGTTGTTGCAGCCCTCAACTGAAGTTGATGGTAGTATGTTTTGGCCTGAAGCTCCACCCACCACCTATTGACCAATCATGAAGTCAGTAGTGTTTCTGCATCCGGGTTGCCAGATCTGCTCTAGTTTCCACAGCTGCAGCTAGACATGTTCCTGCTGGATCCTGCAGCCTATCTGGCAACCTCGAGTCAGGGGGGAGGGGGAGAGGGGATACACCTGCAAAACCAGTTTTGTCCACAATCTTACATACACTTCCTTTAACTAACTACACTAAGGAACCGTTTTAAAATGTGAACTTTTCATATTTTAAACTTTTCAAGATTAACAATTGTTATATTAGCTAATGCCTACTAATCTAAAATTATAAATACCTTTTTCGACCGACGAAAGAGATAACTAAAAGCCGCTTCTGAGAGTAAATCCGGCAGGACCATTAACAATCTCTCTCTCAGCTAAGTGTTGCCATGGATACATGCTCCACGTACCTCAAAGAATGGCGTCACACGGTCAGGCGCATTTGATGGTTGATCTAGATAAGTGGTTAATCTAGCACCCGAAAGCATACCTCCAATAGGGGTGGCCATTGCTAACCAAGCCATCACCTGCTGTTACCATCCCATTGACTCCCATTCATTTTTGCGTCACTTTGACAGTGAATAACTTTACATCTAAGGCATTTAAAGACTCCATTGTCCATTGTTTATTTCTAAAGAAACACGAAAATGTATAAAAAAAGAATACATTACCTTGTATGTTACACTCTCGCCCCGTAGAAGGTGTTTTTGTAAAAATAGGCTAACGATTGGATCATAACCAACTCTGTCGCACAGTAGAGAAATAACCGCATAGACAGGAGGAGATGCTCGCAGGCAATACTGTCTATGAGGCAGTCGGGGGGACGTGGAGACATAAAGTCTGATAAAGTCAAGGGAGAAGAATGGGGAGAAGCCAATAGTGAGCCAAAAGCAACGGGACAAAACATTTAAAGGAGGGGTGAAACACTCAGTTTCAGTCAATCTCATGTCAATCTTGAGTACCTATAGAGTAGTATTGCATCCTTCATATCTCCGAAAAGTCTTTAGTTTTATTATATTTATAAAAGAAAGATAGGCTGTATTGAGTCTTCCCGGAAAAAAAACGAGCGCCTGGAGGCGTATCGTGTGGGCGGAGCTAAAGAATGACGAGCACACAGCTACTGCACGAGAGATTGCTAAAAGCTGACATCGTCAAGTGTAGAAAAGAAAAGGTTACTCTAATAAACCATGGCTATCAATCAGATTCAACTAATACTGACATGATCCAGGATCAGATCCGGAGGATGAAATAAATTAAACAGGAGAAACAGCAGCAGCAGGACGTCTGTCTCTGTGGTATGTAAGTTACTGTATTTAGTGGCCTGTCAACATTTGTGTGTGTTTACTCGTGGTATATGATGACATGATTTGGTTTATGGACTATTGTATGCGACTAAACCTTAGCAGTAAGGTTTTGCACGTCAGATAGTGTACAGTATTGTTCAAAATAATAGCAGTACAATGTGACTAACCAGAATAATCAAGGTTTTTAGTATATTTTTTATTGCTACGTGGCAAACAAGTTACCAGTAGGTTCAGTAGATTGTCAGAAAACAAACAAGACCCAGCATTCATGATATGCACGCTCTTAAGGCTGTGCAATTGGGCAATTAGTTGAAAGGGGTGTGTTCAAAAAAATAGCAGTGTCTACCTTTGACTGTACAAACTCAAAACTATTTTGTACAAACATTTTTTTTTTCTGGGATTTAGCAATCCTGTGAATCACTAAACTAATATTTAGTTGTATGACCACAGTTTTTTAAAACTGCTTGACATCTGTGTGGCATGGAGTCAACCAACTTGTGGCACCTCTCAGCTGTTATTCCACTCCATGATTCTTTAACAACATTCCACAATTCATTCACATTTCTTGGTTTTGCTTCAGAAACAGCATTTTTGATATCACCCCACAAGTTCCCAATTGGATTAAGGTCTGGAGATTGGGCTGGCCACTCCATAACATTAATTTTGTTGGTTTGGAACCAAGACTTTGCCTGTTTACTAGTGTGTTTTGGGTCATTGTCTTGTTGAAACAACCTTTTCAAGGGCATGTCCTCTTCAGCATAGGGCAACATGACCTCTTCAAGTATTTTAACATATGCAAACTGATCCATGATCCCTGGTATGCGATAAATAGGCCCAACACCATAGTAGGAGAAACATGCCCATATCATGATGCTTGCACCTCCATGGTTCACTGTCTTCACTGTGTACTGTGGCTTGAATTCAGAGTTTGGGGGTTGTCTCACAAACTGCCTGTGGCCCTTGGACCCAAAAAGAACAATTTTACTCTCATCAGTCCACAAAATGTTCCTCCATTTCTCTTTAGGCCAGTTGATGTGTTCTTTGGCAAATTGTAACCTCTTCTGCACATGCCTTTTTTTTAACAGAGGGACTTTGCGGGGGATTCTGGAAAATAGATTAGCTTCACACAGACGTTTTCTAACTGTCACAGTACTTACAGGTAACTCCAGACTGTCTTTGATCATCCTGGAGGTGATCATTGGCTGAGCCTTTGCCATTCTGGTTATTCTTCTATCCATTTTGATGGTTGTCTTCCGTTTTCTTCCACGTCTCTCTGGTTTTGCTCTCCATTTTAAGGCATTGGAGATCATTTTAGCTGAACAGCCTATCATTTTTTGCACCTCTTTATAGGTTTTCCGCTCTTTAATCAACTTTTTAATCAAAGTACGCTGTTCTTCTGAACAATGTCTTGAACAACCCATTTTCCTCAGCTTTCAAATGCATGTTCAAAAAGTGTTGGCTTCATCCTTAAATAGGGGCCACCTGATTCACACCTGTTTCTTCACAAAATTGATGACCTCAGTGATTGAATGCCACACTGCTATTTTTTTGAACACACCCCTTTCAACTAATTCAACTAATTGCCCAATTGCACAGCCTTAAGAGCGTGCATATCATGAATGCTGGGTCTCATTTGTTTTCTGAGAATCTACTGAACCTACTGGTAACTTGTTTGCCACGTAGCAATAAAAAAATATACGAAAAACCTTGATTATTCTGGTTAGTCACATTGTACTGCTATTATTTTGAACAATACTGTATAAAAAAAAAACAATGGAGTAACGTTAGCGCATTTTAATGAAGAAGCACACTTTGTGAAAACGTCCCCTACCCTAGCTTTATGTTCGGGTGGTTTTACAATAAACAAACTGACAAATTAGTCAGCTAAACAAATTTATTTAAACGCACACCATACATTGCATGCTCCATTGATAAATTAACTAACGTTATACACAATCGTGTTGTTTACTGATGTTTACTTACGCAACGATAGCCAACAACATAGACATTTGAAGCAGTTTTACTCACCACCTGCTTCCAAAGCAGGACCGCAAACCTTTATCGCTGGGACCGCTCCGTCAAAAACACACTTCTTGTTGATTTGGTGAAGTCCTGTGACAGCCAAGAATGTGGAGATCCCCTTTTGTGACACGACTGAAGCGCAATGTCGTGACGCTTCTCGTCATTTCTGCGTTCAAAACGGTTCAAATGCAGCGCTGCATTCCCGGAATGTTATGCAGACTCGTTGAAGTCGCTTGACGTCACCCGTAGGAATAAAGTGAAGCGCAGTGCGACAGAAGTGTTGCACGGATGAGTGGATCTGCACCTTGAGAGCAGTGTTTATGGGCGTGCATTTGCTCTCTCGCCTCAGTCACGCGGGCGCACCCTTCCGGGAGAAGAGCCCGTACGGCCCATACAAGGACCTTCCGCTCTGTCAACGTCAAGCGGACCCATACTCGAAAAAAACTCTCCGAAACTTGTGAGAAACCGGAAAAAGTATTTTTGACACAGAAATACTCCATCAAACGTCCAACTTAGTGTTTGAAACTTTGTCTATGTTTAGGATAGGAATCCAAGTCTTTAACAGTGTAAAAAGCTCAGTATGCATGAAACAGCATTTCAGTGTTTGAAACCCCCCCCCCCCCCCCCCCCAGCTCAGTCTGAGCCTGCGCAGTACAGTACGCTCAGCCATGAGAAAGTCAGTGCTTCTAAACGACTTCACTTTTCGCCTAGTCTATGGGATCGCAGTGTCCATTTCTTTTACTGTCTATGCATTTGATCAATACTTGCTTGTAGCTCTGTGGCTATATTTCACTTTGTGTGTGTGTGTGTGTGTGTGTGTGTGTGTGTGTGTGTGTGTGTGTGTGTGTGTGTGTAATAGACAATAGAATCATGTGTAAAGGATTCCTTACACTCAAATATAACAGGTTCTCATAAATGGCAATCAATCTAAACAAGTACAATATAAAGGTTTTATTTAGAAAAAGAACATTAACAAGATAAACAACTTAAGATAATACAAAACATATCAAAATATAAAAATGACTAAATTAAATATTAAAAATACAATTATATATAAAGATTATGATAAAAAAAATTACGGTAAAATATTTGTGGCTTTTATAACAAATTATAATAGGCTGCATGTTTCATGTTTATCCCCTTGAATTCAGATATTTAGAGTTTAAGGGCACACATAAACGTAGGGGTTACAGCGCATGTATTATGTTAAGCTAACCACAGTATAACAGTCTACACTGTTACTCGCTAAAATGTCACAGATCCTACAAATGATAACAAATAATAATATATAATGATATATAATGAATCTATGTCGAAATGAAAACACAGATACTTACAAGGTCAAAGAATGTCCTTTAACGTTTGCAGTTGCCTGCTGTTGTTGTTCTCCTCATCTTTCAAGTCTTGCGTAGCCAGTAGAACAGGCTAAAGTTGCCATCTTGCAGTTTTGAAATGTAATTTAATTTTTAACTTAAAGGGGGGGGTGAAATGCTGTTTCATGCATACTGAGCTTTTTACACCTTTAAAGACTTGGATTCCCATCCTAAACATAGACAAAGTTTCAAAAACTAATGTTGGACGTTTGATGGAGTATTTCTGTGTTAAAAATACTCCTTCGGTTTCCCACAAGTTTCGGCGAGTTTTTTTCGAGTATGGGTCTACTTGACGTTAAATAGAGCGGAAGGTCCTTGTATGGGCCGTATGGGCCGTATGGGCTCTTCTCCCGGTAGGGTGCGCGCGCGCGTGACTAGAGGGAGAGAGAGGAAATGCACGCTGTAAACAGTCTCTCAGGTGCAGATCCAGTCGTCCGTGAACACTTATGATGCGCCGCGCTCCACTTTATTCCTATGGGTGACGTCGAGCGACTTCAACGCTTCAGCACAGCATTCCGGGAAGGCAGCGCTGCATTTGAACCGATTTGAACGCGGAAATGACGGGAAGCTTCAAGGCATTGCTTCAGTCGCGTCGCAAAGTGGATTTCCACGGTCACTGCTGTCACAGGACTTCACCAAATCATACCAAAGAAGTGTGTTTTTGACAGAGCGGTCCTGCTTTGGAAGATGCCGGTGAGTAAATCAACTTCAAATGTCTCTGCTATTGGCTACCGTCGCATGAGTAAACATCAGTAAACGATACGATCGCGTGCTTCGTCATTCAAATGCGCTAACGGTTACTCCATTGTTGTTCTGTATAACGTTACACTATTCTGACTCTGACGTGCAAAACCGTTTTGCTTGCTACCTCTAAGGTCTAGTCACATACAATAGTCCATAAACCGAATCATGTCCTCATAAACTGCACACAAAGGCCCCTAAATACAGTACATACCACAGAGACGGACATCCTGATGTTGCTGTTTCTCCTGTTCAATTTATTTCAGCCTCAGATTTGATTGTGGATCATTATCTGTATTAGCTGAGATAGATGGGTTTCTCCACGCTTGAGGACGTCACCGCTTTGCGCTCTTGTCATTCTTTAGCTCCGCCCACACGATACGCCTCCAGGCGCTCGGTTTTTTTCCGGAAAGACTCGGTACAGCCCATATTTCTTTTATAAATATGATAAAACTAAAGACTTTTCGGAGATATGAAGGATGCAATACTACTATATAGGTACTCAAGATTGACATGAGATTGACTGAAACTGAGTGTTTCACCCCCCCCTTTAAAATTTACATCAAATAATATTGTATAATGTGTATGAATGTTGTGCAAAGTTAATGCTAATTGAACGTTTGCAAATCGGTGGGCCAAAAGCAGTCTACATAAGACCGGTCCAATTCAGAGCTAAATGGCTACAGATAGACCATGTCGTTATCAAAATGACACATCTTGTAGATATTATTGACATTGCAAACATGATGGAATATCAACCATCTCATTTACTACCTAAATATATATGGTTGGTTTAACTTAAAAAAGTAAGTTACTTGGTTGCCTTCACATTTTGAGTCAATACAATGGAGATGATAAACAGAAACTCAAAATATGACGTTATCTGAACCAAATTAATTGTCAAAGTTGATTTGACAAAAGATAAAAATAAAAAACTGCTTCAATTAATCTAAAAGGACTTGAGTAAATGTAGCATTAAAAGCAAGAATCAAAATATCAATCTGCATTTTCACCAAAACTGAACTGAACAGATCCAGAAACATTCACATGGTCCGTCACATATTTGTTGCTTATTACAAATCATGGAGGTTACTGTAGAACGTCTTCACTGACCATAATGATCCTGAATCAATTTCATCAAATCGCCCATATGTGTGGTCGACCTCTAATTGCTTTCAAGCATCTTGCGGCATTCAGGGTCTTCGGCCCTCGGATACACGGAGCCATTACGCCCCCCAGAAGCTTTTAGCACTTGACAACTGACATTAATTATAGCACTTAGTGGAGTTTTTAATTACACTCAATTATGGCTCTGCCGTAATAACTGATAGGTAGATTGATATTCTGATAGATTGGTGAGAACATCCTTTTGTGCATGTTCCAAAATTAACACAGTAATTATTGTGTTTCTGTGAATGAAGAAATGGAAGTGGTTCGGTGCAGAAGAAGGAATGGCCGAGGGAATGCCATCAGATCCAGCCTGACCTCTCAGAAATATTTGTTTATCTGGGACAAAATTATTTATTTTTAATTGTTTTGCTTCAATCAGATTCCAGTTTCAAGTGAATTTTCTGCAAGGCTCTTTAACTAGATAAACCAAATTAAGATTCAAGGGGAACATACATCACTTAGCACACATCTTAGCACTTTCATCACACTGCCTCAAAAAACACTGACACCAAGTGATTATTGGGTTTTGGAGCCATGCTAAAATCTATGAAAAGTGCACCTAACTAGCCTGACAAGCCAGACCCACATCAAGATGTTTGGTCTGGAAACTCACTATTGACAGGGCTTAATGCTGGATAGAGGAGAAGGATAAACGACTGTCTTTCAAACTCCCTCTGCACGCAATAGGATAGCGCTACAATCAACCAGAGCAATGAAGTTGAAGCGGAGCTAACGTTATTTGATTAAACTTTCGCTGTACCCGGTCGGCAAAACTCCGAACACATCTTCTCTTCTGAAGAATGACTTCAGTACCTCGAGAAAAAAACGTAACTCCAAGTCTTTCAGAGTCGTGGTCAAAGCTGATTCGAAAGACCGCTCTCCAGCTTCTGTGTTACTAGTAGCATGCAAGCGCAACTCGGCCGTCATTATGTTAAGTCCCAGCCACCGACTCTATACACAATGTGATTGGCCTGACCAGAGTTTGGTTTTTACAGCTCAGACGTGTATTTAGAGTTACTAGACGACACATGTGGCAGATTAGATTTGCTTCCGCTAGGGTGCGTCTAGATTTCTAGGCTAGCACTTAGCTGTATTGAATCTGCAATTGTAGTGTACTTCAAAACCTAAAAGCATGTACTGTGTGGCAGAAAACTGTATGATGCTTCAAATGTTACTTACACTTTCACTTTGTCAATTCAATTAGGTCAATTCAACAACAAATCATAACAGAACATTGTGATTTCTGAAATACAAAACTTGTGTGTGAAAACTGAAATACTGTTCATTGTGATTTTAAAGAGATAATCTTGCAGTTAAAATGAGGGATGTTAATGATTAATCGATGATCGATTAATTGTCAATAAGACATTTAATCGATGAGACTTACCGATCATTGATTAAGCAGGGTCATGAGTGTGCGTGCCACTCAAACAAGAAACAGGAAAAATTAAGTGAGCGTGCCGGATTTCTGTTTGGGACCATTTTATAGCTGGAGTTAAACCTTCATTATGAGTGCAAGTTTGCATTTGCATTCGCAGCCTATTGTTTTGTGCAAATGTAAGTTGTAATGTGTTCATTTTGAGCAGGTCTATCCATAGTTGATTTATCTCATATAGGATGCATTTGGTTAAGAATTAGAGGCGAGCGGTGATCAGCTTCAGCGTGCAGCTCCAACAGCAATGCACAACTAATAATGACTATTATTGGGACTGTCATATTACATAACATTATGGAGAACACTATTGTAATAAACCATAGCGATTGTGAATTATTTAGGTTTAGTTGCCATTCATTGCGTTCTTCCAGGAAGAGCGCGTGCACAACATGAGTCGCGCATTCTGACTCGCGCACGTAACTTAGTTCAAGTTCACTTGTGCATTTGCATCAGATTATGCAGATGTAATTTGTAGTATTACATTTATTTTGTATACACGTGATCAATTTCATATAGGATGTGTTTCTTTTAGCTAAAGAAAACCCACTAGCACAGGGCTTCAGTGCTTCGGCTTTAACGCATGCAGCTCTAACAGCAATGCATAATAACTATGACTGGGACTGTCATATAACATAACATTAATGAGAACACTATTTTAATAAATTGTTGTAAATTCATTGCGTTTACTCTTTCAAGTCAAGCATCCCAACAGCCTCAACCATCTTATAGCAAATGACCACTCCGGAATTTACTCTTCCACAACACCATCTCAGCTATGACTGCATCACCCCTCAACACCAATCCTAAAATGAACTGGAAAGGTAAAACTATTGTGGACAATGGTGCTAGCTATACTTTTATAAGTGAGAGTTTGTGGAGGGAACCAACTCCCCATGAGAGTCTCCATCCCCGGACCTCTCTACATAGAAAATGGCAAGGCAGAAGTTCTGCTTGGGTGGATATATATTCGCAGATTACCCTTCATGACACAATTTTTCTATGCGGGCTGCAGTCCTTACCTCAACATCCCTGACCTATGTAGCAGTGTTAGGATTAGATTTAATGTTGCAGACAGGAAACACTCTTTCAAATGTGTTCCTGAGGAGGAATAATACACTAATAATACAACCAGGACAAGAAAATATTCCAGCAAGTGGAGTTTCATCTCAACGGAAACCAAAGAAATCTAAAAGTTCCCAGCAAAATATTTCCTTACTAAGTTCTGTTCTTCTCCCGTGACCTCTAGTGGTTTCTTAAGATGCAGACCCTACTGCTACAGAGGTCAGGTCTTAATTGACAGTGTACTAAAAAGTTATACAATGAAGAAGTTCAATTACACCAGATCTTGGAGTCGATGACTGAGCACCTGACTGAGCAGCCTAAAACATATTTGGTGTTTTTTTTTTCTTTCACTTCAGCGGTGTCAGGGGCATTGCCTGTTATGTCGTTTTGGTTATTGGGCTACCTTGTTGAACGCATGTTATTATATTTCATGCACTTTTTTATTTTTCCAAATCGAATTAATTAGTCCGAGAACCGTTCAGTACATAATGCGTACCGCGTACAGAACCGAAAGCCTCGTACCGAATGGTTCAATACGAATACGCGTATCGTTAGACCCCTAATATATATATATATATATATATATATATATATATATATATATATATATATATATATATATATATATATAGTCATATTAGGTCTGGGCAAGTTAATGCGTTATTATCGCGTTAACGCATTTATTAATTAACACCAACAATTATTTTATTGCGCATCAAATCAACGCAGCTATTTATTATTATATTGAAAGGTCGTTGCTCACTGCCTCTGAATACACATACAGACAAACCATTGGTCACAGGAGAAGTGCTGTGTGTAGCCTAAGCCAAGGGCTTGACATTCTTTGTCTGGGACAAATTGGACAAATAAAATATAAAAAATAACCAGAAACGTGAAAATGATCCAGATTTTTTTGCTTGTTTTTATTATATTCAATGTAAACAGTGATTGATGAGTGTAATTCGCGTTGAGGCGTCTCTTTGTGAGAGACATTCGTGGAGAAATCAAAACAATTGAGCAGCAATATAAACTCACAGAAGAAACATACTGGGGTAAAACTGAGTTTTTTATAGTTTTTGATATTTATGATTTATGATATTGTTAATAACACAAGTCGACTTTGCAATCGTAAATTGTGTAGCATGAATGGTGTAGCCTAGTTCAATAAACAAGTAGCCTAATTAATATTAAGTTACTTACATTTTAGATCCAAACAACCTTTTTTTGTTCCATTTCACGACGAAAATAGTTCCAAAAGAAAGCAACATTCAGCTTGGTGTTTTGTTACTAAATTATTCAGCGTTTTGAATGAATCATTTGAAAAGCACATGTAAATTGCTTGATTATAATTTTAACTTAGTGTTATTTTATATTACATTTAAAGTGAATATATTTTAAATGTACTAAACTGCAACTTCATCATTACAAATGTGTAATAAAATGATTCAAATACTCTACACAACATACACATTTCAATAGAAATTACATTACATAATATTTCACTTTGCCATAAATGCTTGTCAATACATTTTATCCCTATTCCAAAGATATAATACACATATGAAATTCAGATAAAGATGTAAAAGTCATACTTGTCATACTTGTACTTGTAAGAGGGAGAAAAAAAGCACTCTTATATATAATTTAAAATTAAATGAATTTATAATTATAAATTTCCATTTAATTGCAATTCACATGCAATTATGTTTCCGAAAACATTCAGTTCACAATTAAGTATATTATTTTAAAATATATTACTTCCAAAATAAGTACTCTTTTATTTATGCTAAAGTGTGCTTCTTTTTCACAAGAGAACTTCTGTAATGTCAGGACTGGATCTTCTAGTGGAATGAGGTTACTTAATGAATTTGGAAAACAATTTTTTAATAAATATTTGTGCACTTGAAACACAGGCAACCAGCACAAAAGAAAGTTGATTGACCATAAAATATCCAACACTGAAGTCCCAAACCTCATAAGCCGTGTTCTGGAATAACACTGAATGTTATGACAGAAACACAGCTCTGGACACACACATGCATGATCGACTGATCGCTCCCAGACAGAGTTTCCACAGAGGGAAAATATGAAGTCATGTTCACTGGAATTATATTATTCCATGTCTAAATTAAATCCATTTTTTCAGCATTTTTTGACATGCTGTGTTTCCTGTGCAAACATATGTACCCACAACTTAAACATAAACTTTCTCAGAGTGATATCATTTCAAAAGAACCTGCTTAAAAAATATCATCATATTTCATCTTTTGAACGCATAAAACCAAGATTTATAAACAAGAATTCGGCACTAACATGCTGGAATAGAACCAAATACCAAACATCGGAAGACTGTGCTCTCTAAATGTGAATGACAATTACTGTTTGTTTTGTTGTTGTTTTTTTTAAATTGTCATGAACTGGCTTTTTAATTTTTTATACTGTTGTCTGAGGTCAACTAATGACTTCCACGGCTAGGATTGGATAAGATTTGCATATTTAATGAGCTTCAGCTCCTGTCATATCTTTGTCAGTTCAGGTTACATGAGGGAGGGGATGTTTTGAAAGTGGCAACCGAAATTAAAGTACAAGTACGTCTTCATCACACAAACACAATAATTTATTTCTCATCCACCCGCGATTGATTGGACTATTATTTTTGTACCTCATGGCCCGCACGATTGTTTGATATAAGCGCAAACCGCACATGCGCGTGTCGCCCTTCAAATGTCAAGTCAAGAGAGAGAGAAAAAAGTAATATTAAGAGATTTATCGGCCTACCGACGGGCTTTGTTTTGGTCGCCTGCCTGGAATATACACAGCCCTAGGTAGGACGTTGGGCTTTGCGAGCCCTGGCCCATACATGTCTGAGTCCAGCGTGCTAAAGGCATGTGCTGTTAGACACGTACACATAGTCAAAACGATCTATAACAATGCAATATCAAATGTCTGTGTAACAGAGGCCAGCTAGTAGTAGTTGCTGTGCAAGTAAACCTCACTCCTCTGACCTCAAGAGACACTCTAGCGACTGACGCTAGGGGTTGCAGCCTTTAGCCTCCTTGTTAGAGCGTCCGACTCCCGGGTTCGAGTCCCGGTCCGAGCAGTAGGGGTTACATCTGCATATCCAGTATCGACTTGAGATTTGTTTACAAACGATTCCGCAGTGAAATTAAGTGAACATGTCTTCCCCACGTGAGCTGGAACTTCATTAAAAATAAAGTTAAACCACACATTCTAAATATTAAGATCCGAAAAAAGCTTATGAGGAGACAATGCTGAATAAAGTCATATTTTTTGTTATTTTTGGACCAAAATGTATCGTTGACGCTTCAAAAGAGCAGGGCTCTCAAGTTTTGAACTGAGTTCAGAGTGAGATTTTGGCCTTGGTGGCAGCAACGGGGTTTGGCTGGGTATGGGGGTCTGATATGAAAAGTTACACAAATTCGTACAAATAAAAAAAATATGTATTTAATTAGTGAGTGTGTGTGTGTGTGTGAGAGAGAGAGAGAGAGAGAGAGAGAGAGAGAGAGAGAGAGAGAGAGAGAGAGAGAGAGAGAGAGAGAGAGAGAGAGAGAGAGAGAGAGAGAGAGAGAGAGAGAGAGAGAGAGAGAGAGAGAGAGAGAGAGAGAGAGAGAGAATGGTTAGTGTTGTTTATTGGTGTTGGTAGCAGGTTTTTGAGGCCTTCAGCCCAGAGGTTGGTGGCACCTTAACACGAGCGCAGTTGCATTGAAGTGAGCTGTGGTTTACCACAGAGATCATTTTACTCTCAAATAATCTTAGACAAGCTGCCTATGATTATTGTTTGCTATATCAGTATGGTTGTATTTTTTCCTCTCTTTATGACAGCGGCAGGGTCTAGCTCTTTGGTTGCCCTAGGCGAGATGGAGTTTTGCATTTTCGGATTGCATTTTCAATTCCACATTGAATTTTGCTACATTCATTGCGGGATATATAATCAAAATGCAATCGCAAGTATCTTAAATGGGAGTTTAAATGCAATTTAGAAAAATAACATTTAAATGATCATTTTGCTACAATTTTGTTAAACACATCTAATTATTTCTGTAATATATTTTAATTTAAATTTTGATACTTATATAAAGTATTACAATATACAATTTATGTTTAAATTATATGTTAAAACTAGTGTAGGAATTAGCAAATGTAAATTATATTTTATTCCATTTGAATTATCTTTTTGTCCCAGATGTTACACACATGATATGGAAAATGTAAATATAAATACTGAAATGCATTGCCATTTTACATAGGCTATGGCATTGCCATTTTTCATACTGCATTGCAAATTTTATATCGCTACACTTCAGCTTCCATTAATAGGGGTGAGCACGAATATATTCGATCTATAATTAACATTCGACAAATAAAAATAATATTGAATTTTTACTATATTGCTTCGCTGGCCGTAAATTAAGTGAATCCATTATAAATCCCTCTAAATCTCGCAGTTATAACTAAATCCACTTGGTGGTGCTGTGGAGCGTGTTAATAACTCGACTGTATTTGATCATTATGTCGTCTGCCTCATGATGTTTGGAATTACTTAGATGAAAATGATCTTACAAAATGGAGTTACTTTTAATAAATTAATTAATGAAAGTGAGTAAAAAAAAAAAATCACATCCAAACACCGTGTGCAGGTGAGCACAGATGTTCACTGAGAACGCAATAACGGAGGATAACAAAATGCATTTCATGCAAATCATGATTGAGACAAGGCTTCCTTTAAGTTTTGTTGAGGAATAAGGAACAGAAAACACGAAGTGCTGTTAGAAACATAACTTAACGCCGTTATCTTTGTGTCTCTTCGTCTGTCATCGTTGCTTCTAGTTGCCAACTAACGGTACTTCAGCAAGCATTTGATTCAATGAGTGAGGCCGTGGCGTGAATCACAGAATGTGACGTTGGAATCAGAACCAAAATTTTATTGGGTGGAGGGAATATATATCTTACCCAGATACAGCAAATCTATTTTATGATTGGCTGTTCGGTATCTATATATTTTTTATTAGATTAACTGGTGCGTGGCAGGGCCATCAGAACTCTATGGGGAACTCGCTTGATTCCTCTTATAGCGCCCAACTTAGTGTGTGTTACCCTGGCGATTTCTCTGCGTGAGAAATACATGGTGTGGCGTGTGAGCGTGTGAATGGGTTGAAATGCGTGTGTCTCACGCCCAAAGCGTGAGACTTGAGAGCTCTGAAAGAGTCTAACTAACCAACTGATGTCACATATGGACTACTTTGATGATGTTTTCATTACCTTCTGGACGTGGACAGCAAGTGGGCATACACTTACATTCAAAGGACAGAAAGGCCTTGGACTAAATCTAAAATATCTTAAACTGTGTTCCGAGGATGAACAGAGGTCTTACGGGTGTGGAACGACATTGGGGTGAGTCATTAATGAAAAAATAATAATAATTTTTGGGTGAACCCTTTAAGTTATGTTTTGATTTAGTTTTCACTATGTTTTCTTTCTGCATTCCAGTCTGACTAAGTTTCCCAGAATTTCTCATTGATCGATCCCATTCACCTGTTGTCTTGCTAATTATCTCATTAGTTCCTTTGTGTGCTCTATGTATTTAAGCCATGTATTTGGTTCAGTTCAGCTGTCCGTAATTTCCTTGGTTGTTTTGTTCAGTATCCTAAGTTTTCTTTAACCTGATAATCCGCATCAGATCACAGGCGGGGAGGTTGACGCAATAG
Organism: Pseudorasbora parva; assembly: GCF_024679245.1. Classification (NCBI taxonomy): domain Eukaryota; kingdom Metazoa; phylum Chordata; class Actinopteri; order Cypriniformes; family Gobionidae; genus Pseudorasbora; species Pseudorasbora parva. Next base: position 16,121,495 of record NC_090172.1, on the reverse strand, counting down.
GACATGTCTCTGCTTATAATTACTTTTGTTTTATACAAACTATTCAATCAACTATCACAAACTATGCATCACTTGAAAGCTAAAACACTCAAGATTCATGTTCTGAACTCATTTTTTCAATAAATACACCAGAGAGGAAAGGCTTAAATGAAATGCTTAAGCACTAGCTATTTAAACATCGGCAGTAGTCCACTGCTTGTTGTCTAGTTTAAAATAAGACCAGATTTATGGATATAGACCATAGGGTTTAAGAGCTGCAGACATTGTTATTTGGGTGTGTCGTTTTTGGAAAATTCTCAAAAATAGGGGCACAGATTAAGTTAATAAAAAAATTCCTGAAAACAGAAATTAGATTCTGATCCTGAACTTCATTTGCACCTAGCTGTGACCGAATTAGACTTGAATTGTAATGATTTATGACTACTGTGTATGCCTAATAATGATTTTAAAGGAAATGCATGTAAGAAATGTGTTACAATTAATCATAAAAATGGCCCTGATATGTCACTAGACATTAAGAAATTGTGTAAATTTTAAATACTTATATCACTGAAAACAGTAGTACGGCCAGGATATTGTCATTGTTGTTGTTGCAGCCCTCAACTGATGTTGATGCTGATATGTTGTGTTTTGGCCTGAAGCGGCAGCCTCCACCTATCTACCAATCACGAAATCAGTAGTGTTTCAGCATCCGGGTTGCCAGATCTGCTCTAGTTACCACAGCTGCAGCTACAAACGTTCCTGCTGGATCTGGCAACCTCGAGTCAGGGGGATAATGATTGCAGTACGAGTTTTGGCCACAATCTTACATACCGTTCCTTTAATGAATAAAGCAAAATATTAAGAATTTACAATTGATTAAAAAATTTATTCTTTATATGGTTTCCAGATATCAACAATTAGATTATAATATTTTTTTTGTGACTTTAGTATCTTTGCTATGTATGCCCAATAAAGCAGTTTTTTTTTAATGAAAAGATTCAAATCTAATCATAAATGTGTGATTTAATTTGCACTGTAGTGACCAGTAATCTGCAACAGAGCAATTTCTTTTTACTGCTCAGTAAACCACATTCCACAGACATTGTAGTCCTGCTGTACATTTTCTAGCCATATAACACCAAATGTAGAACATTATTCACAAGATGAACTTGCTAATCCACAAGAAACTGTGTGTAACATAAACTGGGCAAATTCCAATAAGAAGTAAGCATTCCTATGCCCTACTCACTCTGAAGGGCAGAACATTACCAAGATTAAATGACTTCCTTAAAGTGGCCATTGCACGTTCCCTTCGCTAATGGACCTGTGGAAGGGCCCTTTGTAAAGGGATTCAGTTGTTCACTTACATTTGAAGCGCTCCTACAAATGGTGTCCCCTTCCCAAAAAGGGTGCTCTTCAAGGGTGCAAAAAAGCTATATGGAATTCATCATTCGTCATAAAACTCAGTAAGCTTGCAACTGACATCATACGATTATATGATAAGGATGAGGTGCCTTACATGATCCAAGTTATCGTTACACTTTTTCCAATGTAAGAGCCACAGACTCTCTCATCTCCCTGTAATAAGTCAAGAGCTGTGCCAAATTCAGAGGCTACATCCTTAGAAGGCCGTTATTTTTACATTTGTGTCAGTAGACATTTCAGTAAGCTAAAACCCAATATGTGCATATAAAAGTATAATTCGGCAATTTATCTATAAAAGAACAGAAATTCTGTTTCATGCATACTGAGCTTTTTACACTGTTAAAGACTTGGATTCCCACTGCTTCACATGTCTATGTTGTTGGCTATCGTCGCGTAAGTAAACATCAGTAAACAACACGATCGTGTATAATGTTAGTTTATTTATCAATGGAGCATGCGATCTATGGTGTGCGTTTAAATACATTTGTTTAGCTGACCAACATAGGTGTCAGTTTGTTTATTGTAAAACCACCCAAACATAAACCTAGCGTTCTCACAAAGCGTGCTTCGTCATTTATAATGTGCTAACGGTTACTCCATTGTTGTTCTCTGTATAACGTTACACTAGTCTGACGTGCAAAACCGTTTTGCTTGCTACTGCTAAGGTTTAGTCGCATACAATAGTCCATAAACCGAATCATGTCCTCACAAACCACAAGCACACACAAATGTTGACTAAATACAGTACATACCACAGAGACGGACGTCCTGCTGTTGTTGCTCCTCCTGTTCAATTTATTTCAGCCTCCGGATCTGATTCTGGATCATATCTGTATTAGTTGAATCTGATTGATATAGCCATGGTATATTTAGGGTAGCGTTTTCTTCTTTCTCCGCTTTGTGCGCACTCGTCATTCTTTTGCTCCGCCCACACGATACGCCTCCAGGCGCTCGTTTTTTTTCCGGAAAGACTCGGTACAGCCTATATTTCTTTTATAAATATAATAAAACTAAAGACTTTTCGGAGATATGAAGGATGCAATACTACTCTATAGGTACTCAAGATTGACATGAGATTGACTGAAACTGAGTGTTTCACCCCCCCTTTAAATCCTGTCGTGACTGGTGCGCAATGAATTCTGCGGTAGGCAAGGCCACAAAGTTGTATCTGTTGTATCGTTCATTCACAGGAAATGAAGGCCGCATTTGGAGGCTGCATTTGAAGGAGCCTTTAAGTTGGGAATGCCTTCACTGTGCTGCAGTGACACAACTAGCCTTCAAATGTGGCCTTCAAAGTATTTTATTATTCATAATCTTAGGAAAATATATTTTAACATTTTAGCAGGTTGATGATAAGAGAAGTTAACATCCTCAGTTTTGAAATCCATAGGTCTACTAAAATTTATACTACACATAATCATACTATATAGAACATAAGTGTGGTCGTAAAGTAATTAATCAAATCAAGAATATGCGATGTCAGATGCTATTGTGTTTTGTGCTGGTCAAGCAAGTGTGTATGATGACGTGATGATCACTTTGCAGGAGAAAAATTACAAAGTATATTTTATAGTGCTGGGCAATGATTAAAATGTTTAATCGCGATTAATCACATGATTTTCTGTGTTTAAACATGATTAATCGCAGTATGCACAAAATTCAATAATGAATACAAAAGTGCTGCTAAATGAACAAAAGTGCAATTACATATGGTTTGCAAACACTTTAAACAAATAAGGTGCTTTTTACAGCAGTTAAAAGTTAGTAACAGTGACAATATTTATTGTAAATATCAACTTAAATATTAATTAAATTAAATTAAATTAAATTAAATTAAATTAAATTAAATTAAATTAAATTGGTGGTATATATATATATATATATATATATATATATATATATATATATATATATATATATATATATATATATATTGATTCTGTAGTAATATTATCATCAGTGTTCCTTCAGGTTTTACATAGGCCTACTTAAATCTGTATATTTGTGATATTCACCCCAGAGCGTTATTTAATTTTATAAAGGCCATTTTTTTAAATCTTATTAAATGTATGCATCATCTTTCATGTTAAATTCTTACATTTGATTAATAAATTCAGGTATAATAGTAAAAACACTATAGGCTGTTACCAATTAAATAAAATAATTTAAACTGCAAAAAATACAGCTGCAATAAATAATTTTATAAGATTGATGTTCTAAATAAAACATGCCATCATACTTTTAAACATAACCGCCCCACCAATAGGGGGCAGCAAGTGATCATCTTCATAAGTGAGTCATTGAGTCGTTTATTCAAATGATTCATTCAAAACGCTGAATCATTTAGTAACAAAACACCGCGCTGAGTGTTGCTTTCTTTTGGAACTATTTTCGTCTGTGAAATCATGGGTGAAATGGAACGAAAAAGGTTGTTTGGATCTAAAATTTAAGTAACTTAATATTAATTAGGCTACTTGTTTATTGAACTAGGCTACACCATTCATGCTACACAAAAAGTCAACTTGTGTTACTATATCATAAATATCAACAACTATAAAAAACTAGTTTTACCCTAGTATGTTTCTTCTGTGAGTTTATATTGCTGCTCAATTGTTTTGATTTCTCCACGAATGTCTCTCACAAAGAGACGCCTCAACGCGAATTGTTAAAGTACCAGAGGCAGAGATACACTCATCAATCGCTGTTTACATTGAATATAATAAAAAAAAATCTGAATCATTTGCGCTATTCTGGTTATTTTTATATTTTATTTGTCCCAGACAAAGAATGTCAAGCCCTTGGCTTAGGCTACACACAGCACTTCTCCTGTGACCAATGGTTTGTCTGTATGTGTATTCAGAGGCAGTGAACAACGATCTTTCAATATAATAATAAATAACTACGTTAATGCGCAATAAAATTATTGTCGGTGTTAATTAATGAATGCGTTAACACGATAATAACGCGTTAACTTGCCCAGCCCTAATATTTTAGTTTGCCATAAATACTCAGTACAGCAGCCCAAATAAACGGGATGGTGCTCGAAAGTCTTTACGAGTAGACATAAGTAGCATGTAAAATACATACTTGCAGTCTACTAACTAGTCTTTCAACTGCTCAATTCACAGTCTATTGTTTTCACTCAATGAATGTTTCACACGTCTATCATGAATGACTTAATCCTCATTAATTTATGAATTAGGTTTTATTTAATTCTATAAACTATAATACTGATCTGCCAACATTGTCGCTATATGATAAATTAAAATAAGATGATAACATCACTGTTTTCTCCAGAACGACTGTACAGCCAAATCTAATTATGTTGCAATATCGTCCTGTTTGCCACCGTGAAGCTGCTTTGACACAATCGCGATTGTAAAAGCGATATATAAATAAAGTTGATTGATTGATTGATTAATCTTTTATAGTAATTATTGTGTTTATATTCAAGAATTTTAACCTATTCATTCTGGATTGGCCATCAATCTTACATTCATTACAATTTACATTAAAACCTACTATCTGAAGTATTTTGGCAACAGACAAAGAAAAAAAAAGCATGCTGCTGGTACCTTATGTGAAATAAAATATTCCTCCTGGCATGACAGGTGCATTAGAGCTACAGTTAACATCAAGCTACATATCACAAAATAAAAGATTAAAATTACACTTTAACTCCAAATTCCCTTTAAACAGCCAGCGAGTGTCTGTATTTAATTCAGATTGTGAAATGCTGTGGGATTCAGTGATGTTCAATAATGTAAAAAATGTTTTATTTAGCTTTTTATATTGAGCTAATCGCTACACCTGGTTAGCATGTTACTGGACACATTTTTATACATATGAAAATACACCAAATCACATGCAAACACACACATAAACCATTTGCCATCATAATTGTACGTTTAATAGCTCCTTGTTTCTGGAGTTGCCAATGTTTACAGCAGAGGGATGAGAATGAGGAAGTGTGCAGAACAGCATCACCAGATGGCACAGGAGTATTGTCACGTAAGATGATTGACAGCTGTATTTGTCATTTTTTATTTGTTCTGTTATTATTGCTATATAGTTGTTATCTTGCAAATTATATCTTTGCCAGCTGTTTTCTAGCCAGCTCTCTCTCACTCTGAGCTACAACACGACAATCCCAGTTTAATGAGTGACGATGGCCAAGAGAACACTTTACACTTTAGGGCTGTGATACTAATCTTATTTTATTTTTTATTTCGATTTTGGCTTCCAAGGATTATAAAAAGAAGATATGAGGAAAACTATTATAAGCTGTGTATTATAAATGAGTGCAACTTCCTTCCCTTCACAGCTGTGCGCTGTCATTTCTCCCTAAACCTCAATTTAACATCAAATTTAGCACAATCTGTGATTGATGTCAAATGCAGTCTCTACTGTTGCTAAATTGCAGGACGTGTTTGGTAATAAAAAGAGATATTAAAAGCACAATAATCTGTGCAATAGATGCTATTTCCAAGCAATAGATTCTGTGAATCAAACAAAGGCAAAGAGAAAATACTCACTGCTCTTGAATGAATAACATTAGCTTTAATAAGCATTAATCTATCGATACATACAGTGAAAACTTACCTGCAGTGTTATTTTACAGTTCATTACATTATTAGATTTATTTTGTAGGACATATTACTTAATGCCAGTAGACCTTCCTGAAATTAAAGTACAATGGGCCGCTATACATATCTTTTTTTGTGATCTTTGGGTGTGTTCACTACAAAGAAATATGAAAAGAAGTGGTCGAAAGTGGACACATCTTAATACAAGGTGTAAACAGGGCCTTAGTTATGTTGGTGATTTCTGTTAGTGATACTTGGCCAAGTGTGACAGAGTTGTGCAAATGAAGCGCTGTGTCAGGAAATTATGCAGTAGAGCCAGTAGTTTGGGTTTGACAGACAGGCAGTTCTGATAGGCCACTAATATTCTGCATCAAATTTCACAGAATCATATTTTGCAGGTAACCTAATGTGGAGAGATCAACAGAAAACTGGCATTTTAGAAATAAGCATCCGCCATAGACAGTAACTATAGCAGAATATGATATGTTCAAGGTCAATGCGTGATATCAAAACCAAGCTTTCCAAAGAGTTTAAGGTTTAACTCTATCTCACTGCGGCGGCTTCCAGGAATATGGCACGGTTTGAGCGACAGGTTTGTTAGCAGATTATGAGATTGCGATTTAGACCGTCTGAGTAGTTGTTGCCTGACTGTTGATTCATGTGTTCGTACACCGAATTTTTATGTCTGCATGGCTTCATGGCTGCTGTTAGTTCATAACGAGCATTCAGCACTGATCTTTTCTGCTACATCACTCAGATACAGTCATCAAATACCTGTCCTGTCACGGTTCATGAATTAATTGGTTAATTCTGTCTGTGTGTGTGGAGTCTAAGTGGGAGGCGTGGTTTCTGATTACCTGCTCATCAGATCACCACCACCACCTGCTGCACCTGATTACCCGGTCTACTTTATGGCTTGCTAACCACCCTGTGTTTGTCAGATTGTTTGGTGTTGTTCCGTGGTCCTGTCCTGTTCTCCTCCGATGTTTGCTGTTCTCGTGGATTCTGTTCATGTTCTGTGAATGTCTTCATCGTGGTGGATCAGCTCCCGGATCTGGTTGTCCATTGAGTCCCTGCGCCACCCGGACCAAAGCCTGTCTACATCTTCTGACGAACTCTTTACTGACTGTGGTGATATGAGATGGAACCAGCCTACGTCTGACCTACTTAATATCTTCTATCTGCGTTCTGAGACAATATTGATCTTGTATTGCACTCGCTATTGAATCTGCTTCTGTTTCATGACAGACCCTGGTCCCACATCGCACTAGATTTTGTTACCGGTATTGTCCACGGGCCTCTCGCCGTTTCAGTGTAGTATAGGTTACAAGCCAATTGTCTTTCCTAGTCTGGAATCCGAAGTCGTGGTACCCTCCACTCACGCCTTTGTCCAGAGGTGCCACCGCACTTGGACCAGAGCCCGTGAGACTCCAAGTGAGAGCGCGTACCAAGGCCCAAGCCGAACGCCACCGGTCTAAGCCTCCTGTCTACGTCATTGGTCAAAAAGTGTGGCTTTCATTTAAGAACATTCCTCTCCGCTCCGTTAGTAACAACCTTGCTCCCAAATTTATTGGTCCGTTCCCTGTCACCAAAATCATTAGTCCGGTGGCAGTCCGTCTCAAACTGCCTCCTGCGTATAGGAGGATTCATTCTGTCTTTCATGTGTCCAAATTGAAACCTGTTTTTCACTCCCGTATTAATCCGCCAGTCCCGGTTTCCCCATCGCCATGTCTCGTAGTCACCTATTCGGCAAATCGTGTTCTTGACTCGAGAAGGAGGGGATGTGGATTTCAATATCTGGTGGACTGGGAAGGTTGCGGTCCGGAGGACAGAAGTTGGGTTCCTGCAAGGGACATATTGGATCACTCCCTCATCGATGATTTCAATCGACAGGTAAGTTCCACTGGGAGCGCCAAGAGGCGCTCCTAGGGGAGGGGGTACTGTCACGGTTCATGAATTCATTGGTTCATTGTGTGTGTGTGTTTGGTAAGTGGGAGGCGTGGTTTCTGATTTCCTTCTCATCAGATCACCACCACCTGCTGCACCTGATTACCCAGTCTACTTTATGGCTTGCTTACCACCCTGTGTTTGTCAGATCGTTTGTTGTTCAGTGGTCCTGTCCTGTTCTCCTCCTGTTTCATCTGGTGTTTGCTGTTCTCTTGGATTCTGTTCGTGTTCTGTGGATGTCTTCACCATCGTGGATCAGCTCCCAGATCTGGTTGTCCATTGAGTCCCTGCGCCACCCGGACCAAAGCCTGTCTACATCTTCTGACAAACTCTTTACTGACTGTGGTGATATGAGATGGAACCAGCCTACGTCTGACCTACTTAATATCTTCTGTGTTCTGAGACAAAGATCTTATATTGCACTTGCTATTGAATCCGCTTCTGTTTCATGACATGTCCAGACTCTACAAATTAGGCACATATTTTTAAATTCAACACTTTATTAACCTTTTATATATATCTTATAATCTGTAGTATTTTTTAGAACATATTAGAAAAATCTTTAGTACGTTCACTGCACTGCCATACAAACGAAAAAACACAATAACTGCACCAACACTGGAGCTCAGAGAAATGGCTTTAACACCTTTTGATTGAATACCACTAATAATAATAATAACCTTGCAATCCTCTTTATAGCTGTTCAGTTCTGAACATGTTTTACTATAAATTCTGTGTGACTAATAGGGCTGCCCTCGACTAAAGATTTTTTTCTAATAGACAAGCAGTTGTTCATTCAAGCAATTACTCGACTAATTGCTTATTTATAAAAATAAGCCATAAATCAAATTAACCTTTATTTGCCTCTATATTGCCTAATCAGCGCTCAAACACACGCATAAAGCTTTGCCGCAGCGCACTGCCAAACTTAATGATTATGAGTTTGTTGTGAAAAAAACAGGAGACTATCTTTTAATAATTTATTGATAATGTTTTCTGTGTTTTGTTTTCTCCTGCTGAGATGATGCTGACTCTTCATCTACGCAGTGGACGTGCCTATGAGCACGATTACACAATCTTTGTTTTCCACTTTAATTGGTTGACCATTACTTTACATTTCAAGCTTCTCTCTCTCTCTCTCTCTCTCTCTCTCTCTCTCTCTCTCTCTCTCTCTCTCTCTCTCTCTCTATATATATATATATATATATATATATATATATATATATATTGTGACGAAGCGACTGCCTCTCCCACATGATCAGCGCCACCCCGTATTTGAAATCGCCGCCCTTCACCAGGTTCCCGACTGGTGTGGGTAATAGAGAGAGGAGGGGAGCTGAAACTACTGAGAATTGAGAAATGGCTGTGAGTGATGAGGCACACCTGAGTATCATGAAGCCTAATCACCGCCACTGTTAAGTGCTGAGCGAGCCTCTCTCCAAGGGGCCGGCCTCTCCCCTTGTGCATGCACGCTGGTGTCCTCGTAGGTCCATGAAGGGAGCGTGGAGGGACTCCCCTGCCGTCCAGGATGGAAGTGCTCACGTAATGCCGCTGACGGGCTAGTATGCCGAGCCGCTCTTCCCCTCGATGTCCGCAGCTGAAGCCGCTGCCCCTCGCGCCTCGGACCAGGGTGAAGCATGTGCGACCGTCGGACCACGCCCCTTTCCTGGACGCATTCTGTCCACTCATTGTGTCTGTTAATTCCCCATTTGTGAAGTTATGTGTTTTGATGTAAATAAATGCCTCTTCGAGGGCTGAGGCCATACCCCCTGTGTCTGTCGTGTGCTCCGACCCGTTACAATATATATATATATATATATATATATATATATATATATATATATATATATTATGACAAACGTCCCGAGCCTCTATCAGCATCGCCCTGGCAACAGACCGGATGCACCTGCACACACTCATCACGGTCACAGCTGCGGCTCATCCGGCACCCACTACATAAGCGGAAGAGACAAACAGCGAGGTGAGAGATGTCTCCAGAAGACTCGGCTAACCTTTTTTCTCTGCTATTCCTCTAGAAAGCAGAGTGTGACCTGGAAATTTGTAGTTTTCTGTTGGCTCACATCCCTTTTCTGTTCCCCCAGGTGGCGTTCCTCCCCCGACATGGACGAAGTGCTCAAACTTCGAGAGGAGGTCAAGTCAATCAACGGCCGGCCGTACCTCGCCCTTTTGGACTCCGGTAGTGCGGTCAGCCTAGTGAAGACCACCGTCCTCCCTCCACGTGTGGAAACAAAGGCAAAGTAGCCTGTCACCTGTGTACACGGCGACACCAGAGAGGTACCCGCCAGGCGAGTTACCACCACGGCCACGCCTGGAGCCTGGCCGTTGGAAGTGGGAATTGTTAATGATCTGCCCGTCCCGTTCCTCCTCGGAAGGGATTGGCCCGGCTTTGCCCGCCTGCTCGCTGCGTACAGTCAGCCCGCCACCCCGCCTGGGAACCTCCCAAAGTGGAAGTTGACCCGGAAGTCCCAACAATGTCCCGTGTTGCTGGCCTCCGACAGCCCCAGAGACCTGTTGGCAAAGATCAAAAAACAGATTAGCATCACAGGGACCATACTCACCGTCTATGGGGGCACTGGGCACAACCAACAGTAATTTTTCCTCCCCGCTCCGCTGGGTGACCCAGTACAGCAGACCATTGTTGACCAGGAAGTTGACCCGCCGAGCACTGAGCACCAAACTACCGCATTTTTACACCCTTTCACCTGATAAAATCACCCCTTCGGGGAACTCACCTGCAATATCGTGTTGTTTGCTTCTTCACCCCGTCACAATATATATATATATATCACCTAATGGATTATTAGGAACATCCCCTTTAGCGGTTGGACCCCCTTTCGCCTTCAGAACTGCGTTAATTCTAAGTGGCATTGATTCAACAAGGTGCTGAAAGCTGAAGAAATGTTGGCCCATATTGATAGGATAGCATCTTGTAGTTGAGAGAGATTTTGTAGGAAGGCACCAAGCTCCCATTCACCACATCCCAAATATGCTCTATTGGGTTGAGATTTGGTGACAGTGGGGGCCATTTTTGTAAAGTGAATTCATTGTCATGTTCAAGAAACCAATTAGAAATGATTCAAACTTTGTGAGATGGTGCATTATCCTGCTGGAAGTAGCCATCAGTGGATGCTGCATACCTCGGTTGTAACGAGTGGTTAATTCAGTCAAAGTTGCTCTTCTGTCAGCTTGAATCTTTTGGCCCATTCTCGTCTGACCTCTAGCATCAACAAGGCATTTTTGCCCACGGGACTGCTGCATACTGGATGTTTTTCCCTTTTCACACCATTCTTTGTAAACCCTAGAAATGGTTGGGCATGAAAATCCCAGTAACTGAGCAGACTGTGAAATACTCAGACCGGCCCGTCTGGTTCCAACAACCATGCTACCCTCAAAATTGCTTAAATCTCCTTTCTTTCCCCTTCTGGCATTCAGTTTGGAGTTCAGGAGATTTTCTTGACCAGGACCACACCCCTAAATGCATTGAAGCAACTGCCATGTGATTGGTTGATTAGATAATTGCATTAATGAGAAATTGAACAGGTGTTCCTAATAATCCTTTAGGCGAGCCTGTAATAATGTATAAAAAAATAAAAAAAACTATCCCTATTTTAACGCCCTGCTCCTTTCACATACTAATACCGGCTCATTTGTATTGAGCTGATCAGCCAGACGTTTAGTAGGGGAATGAGACATGTGTTTGTATTTACCCATTGGTCGAGCAACATATACAATCACATCTGGATATCTTTGAATGAACGTATGGCAAGGCTGAAGGCCATTTCACAGCAACTGAAACACAGCTACGTTCACATGACATCATGGTGGTTTGAGATTTTCAGAGACCCCCAATGCTGAAATATCAAGACCAAGTAGAACAGAAACTTTGCAAACCCTTTCAATCCAGCACATGAACTCAGCATTGTTATGCTTTTAAATGGTGTACTAATATTGCAAACAGCATAATTTTATGTATCAAAGCCAGATGAATATGAGTTCACACAACTCTGCATGTGGTGAAGACTGATTTGTGAGCACGATAGTATGAGGCTTTTATGACAAACACTGGAATGTTGACCTGTTTTCTTAAGCACTGGACTCCTTTTGTTTTACCATATTTCCTCAAATAAAAGCATGTAGTCAATTAAAAGCTGGGCCTCTGATAGTGGCCGGGGGCGTGGTCAGCACGAACAAATAAAGGCCGGTCTCAAATTAAGGCCGGGGGAAAATGTGTGGATTATCTCCTAAATGCCTTTCATTTAATGCGCATTCAAGTTCATCATAATGTACAGTAGGGCTGTGCCATGACGGCTGACCGACATCACGATGGAGCGCAACCATCCTGATGCCACGTGCCCCAAGTCTTGCCAGTGCGACACACACACTAATAGTCTCTTCTATATTTAACCTAAAAAAGTTGCAGAGATTGCTCTGTATATTAATTTGAGAATATAACGGATGCATATATGCCATTTAAAATAGGCTACTGTAGTCTATGAGAGATGCGACGTCTGTGAAAATAGTGTCAGGCAGGCTACAGATATCGATCTTCACAATGCGTGCGTCTCAATCTGCTCCCTAGTTCATTAGTCAGGGCACTGATCGGGGAGTCACTCCATTGACTTACCGTTATGTCCTGATCAGTGCCCTACTGATCTAGGGAGCTGATTAAGACACACCCAATATTAGCCTCTTGTCTCTTTTATGTCTTTCTCTGGTCGCACACCAGACGCGAGGCTCAGCTCCGTGCAGTGCCGTGTCTCAGGATCTCATACCAGACGCGCACCTTATTTTCGCTCGAGCTCAGTTTTGAATCGACTTCTGACAGAAGAGCTGCACGATGGATGTATCTTGTAACACAGGGTGAAATAAGTATGTGCCTTGACGATTTGAGGGAAATTTAATATTCTATATAAGACGTTGATTTGGAGCTCTGTGGCGCGGCAGGAATTTGAACAATTTCCGCGGACAGGCGCCGAATGCTACCGCCGGTGTGTGTGCACTCATTGAAAATAATGTGTTCGAATTTTAAAGACGTGGCACGGCGTTGAGCTTCGTATGCGACCCTCTTCTCTGCATTTAACTTTAAATACAGATAGGCTACAAAATAAACTTTGTTGTTGTTTATGCATATGTTGTTGAAATATTGTAAAGTGTTTAAAAGTGCACATCTAATTCTTAAGTGGAAGGAAGCGTTTTTCCCTCACGTGCAACCAAGCACGGAGTCATTAGTTGGGTTCGAAAAATAACGAAATTATACTTTTTTTAAAGTAGCCTAGAAAATAATATTTATGTAAAAAGATGTATTACAATAAAAAGTGCTTAAAAGTCTACAACTATTCTTGAGTGGAAGGAAGCTTTTTCCCTCACATGCAACAATAAAATAACCGCACATACAACCGCAACATATAGCCTAGCCTAGGCTATAGAAATTAGGAATAAACATTTTAAATTTTCAAACTGACTCAATTGTGTTTAACGATTAGGCTACCGGAATTCTGACCTAAATTGCTTTGTCGCCTTTCTGGTTGTGATATTTTTTGCAAATGTTTCTTAAAAAAATCATTATAGTTCCATTCGCTTCCTTTCATATGCACGTGAAGACAAGCATAGAATTTGTTTATTAAAGCTTGATATCTGATCAGTGTATTTAACTACTTTGCATTACTATTTAAAATAATAATTTGCTTCTAATTGTGTACATACATGTTCTTACATTCTCCTCATATTTAAAAAACAAACAAACTTCTCTTACTCCTAAAGTATCCCGTTTGCAATACAACATCACAAAAGTATAATATAAAGTGGGAGATCTAATCTGCAAATTTTTATAACAAAAAGACGTTTAACCCAGGAAAAATAAAATTAATAATTATTAATATAAAAGCTGTTTTTTGTTTTGCTGTGTTGTGGAAAAGTATATTTTAAAGGGGCCATATTATGTCGATTTCACATGATGAAATATAAATCTCTAAGGTGTCCCCAGAATGTTTCTGTAAAGTTTCAGTTAAAAATACACCCTAGGAAATTTATTTTAGCTTCTCAAGTTTGCCCCTATTTGGGTGTGAGCAAAAACAGGCCATTGTTGTGTGTCCCTTTAAATGCAAATGAGCTGCTGCTCCCAGCCCTCAGTATGGCAGTGCTGACTCCTTCAGCCATTCAGTCAGTAAAGGAGCCATTCTAGCGGCTCCTTTACACAAGCTTCAGATATTCTGTCAACAGTCCTTTTTGGTGGCCTTCGGTATTCAACTTACGAAGAAAGTGTAGCGCCTCTCAAAATGCTTACCCTACATCCAATGTCATCCTCGCAACAGTTACGCTTTTTCTGTGAGTTGAATATGGAAGGTGGTTGGAATGTATTAAATACAAGCGGCAACCTCCCATGATCTCTCTTGAAGCCAATACGGAAGTAATGCAAACTGCAATTCCTGGCCACTAGGGTGCTCCATGCTCCAGAAGGGAACAGAATCTTATTGAGCCCCATGTTAAAATTCCCAACTTTACAGCAGAAAAAACATGTTTACAGTCTGGTACAAATTGTGGTTTTTGCCCTTCATGACAACTCTGGGGGTTTCCTGTGTGTTTCTTGTTTGTCGTGGGATTGCTTCGCTCCGATTCCGGTTCCAGCCGACCGTGTCTGCCTGTGCCTCCCTGCTTCACGGAGAAATATCTAGTCCCCAATTTTTTGCCAATTTTTATCGACGTTTTATTCGTAACTTCATCCAACTAGCCGCGCCTCTGACAGCGTTGACCTCCCCCAAAGTGACGTTCAGGTGGTCTGGTGCAGCTGAAACTGCATTTACCAACCTCAAGAGACGCTTTGTTTCGGCTCCCATTCTCATCACCCCTGATCCATCACGTCAGTTTGTGGTGGAGGTGGACGCTTCAGAGGTGGGGGTAGGAGCGGTTCTTTCCCAGCGCTCTCCCTCGGACGACAAGATGCATCCTTGCGTATTTTTGTCTCACCGTTTATCGCCAGCCGAATGTAACTACGACATTGGTAACAGGGAACTGTTGGCAATTAAGTCTGCATTGGAGGAATGGCGTCATTGGTTAGAGGGAGCGGGGGTTCCTTTTATCGTTTGGACCGACCATAAGAATCTAGAATATATCAGATCTGCCAAAAGACTTAACTCTAGGCAGGCTCGGTGGGCTCTTTTTTTTTATCGGATGTTTTGAATTTACTCTCTCGTACCGCCCGGGTTTTAAAAACATCAAACCCGATGCTTTATCTCGCGTTTTTGACTGCCCGTCTACTCCCAAATGCATTTTTCCGGAGAGACTTATCGTCTCGGCACTCACATGGGAGGTCGAATCGAAGGTTAAATTCGGCCTTAGAAGGGGTAACGCCTCTGCCCGGTGGCCCACCAAATTGTTTATTTATTATAATTTATGCCTGAGGGAGTTCGGTCCGACGTAATTCGATGGGGTCATAGCTCCAATGTAGCTTGCCATCCAGGAGTTAATAGAACCACATTTTTGGTAAAGCAACGGTTCTGGTGGCCTGGTATGACTCGTGGCATTCGGGAATTTGTAAGACTTCCAATCGTTCCCCAGATGGCTCTGTTCCTTCGAGACCCTGGTCCCATATCGCTCTAGATTTCGTTACCACCCTCCCAGGGCAAGACGGTCATTTTGACTGTTGTGGACCGGTTCTCGAAAATGGTTTATTTTATTCCCTTGCCTAAATTACCTTCTGCCAAGGAGACAGCAGTGGCTGTCGTAGACCACGTCTTTCGCTTGCATGGCCTTCCGACAGACGTGGTTTCTGACAGGGGGCCCCAATTTGTATTCAAATTTTGGCATGAATTTTGTAAATTACTGGGGGCGACAGTTAGTCTGTCTTCGGGTTTCCATCCCCAGAGCAATGGTCAAACTGAACGAGCCAACCAAGATTGAGAGTGTTACGATGTATTGCTGCCAAGAACCCTTCTTCTTGGAGCCAAGTGATTTCTTGGGTTGAGTACTCTCACAACTCGTTACCAGTGTAGGCCACGGGCCTCTCTCCGTTCAAGTGTAGTTTAGGGTACCAGCCACCTATCTTTCCCAGTCTGGAATCCGAAGTCGTGGTCCCCTCCGCTCACGTCTTCGTCCAGAGGTGTTGTCACACATGGAATAGAGCCTGTGAGACTTTACTCCATGTAGGTAGACGCACCAAGGCTCAAGTCGATCGCCACCGGTCTAAGCCTCCCGTTTACGTCGTGGGTCAAAAAGTGGGGCTTTCTACTAAGAACATTTATTTGCGCTCCGTAAGTAATAAGCTCGCTCCTAAATTCATTGAACCTTTTCCTGTCCCTAAGATCATTAGCCCGGTGACAGTCCGCCTCAAACTACCTCCAGCGTATGGGAGGATTCATCCCGCCTTTCATGTCTCCAAATTAAAACCTGTTTTTCAGTCCCGCATAGATCCGCCAGTCCCGGTCCCCCAGGTCTGTGTGTTTCGTGTTCGTCGTGGGATTGCTTCGCTCCGGTTCCAGTTCCAGCTGACCATGTCTGCCTGTGCCTCCCTGCTTCACGGAGAAACATCCAGTGCCCTGCCGTCTCCCCCTTCTTGGACTGAGCTGCCTTTTGAGAGTAATAAACTATTGTTCATTCACAATTGGATCCTTCTGTTCTTTCTTACCAGCGCACACGACACCAAAATGGCAATGGCCAGCTCGTCTCTACTTTACGCTTCAGAATGACTTAGCGGAATCCTATGGGTGACGTCACGGACACTACGTCCATATTTTTTTTTACAGTCTATGATTAAATATGGAAGGAACGTGTTAAATATATTTTTCTACCTCATACCATACATTTCACTGTATGTATTTAATTGATTAAGGTTTAGAGTAATATTAAATAAGAAAACTAGTAAATACAATAGAAGTATTTTGCATTACGTTAACTAATGTAACCAAATAATATAAACAAATAAACCTTATTGTAAAGTGTTGCAATAATCTTTTGAAAAAAATTTTTTTTTTCTTTTAACTCGACAAAATATCTCTGAAACAATTAAAGAAATTAACTTCTTGTATGGTACTTTTTGGAAGCAGTATCCCATTCTATGTTGCTGTGCATTCTGGCAAAAGTTTGCAGTCTGAGTGTTTGTTGCATACTGTAATAGTGTGCAGTTTGTCAGTGTTTTGTATGTTGTTGTGAACATGCCGATAGTTAATTATTGGAGATGGTGCTAATCATCAGAGCGTAATATCAGACACAGTGTTCGTGGCAAGTTTTTGTGGTTCACTCTGAGTTGACAGCAGAAGAGCGTCAGCTCTGATAATTAGTCATAATTGTCTGGTTGGTGTGAATGAATGTTATTTTCATGCTGTATGTGGAATGACAGCTTGTCAGACAGAGACAGACAAAGCCCAAACATACATCACATTACATAATCCATGACAACGTTCAGTGTAGCTCAAACTAACAATACAAACATATTACACAATGTCCTATCCATTCAATTGTATAATCATAAACTCATAATAGAGAAATATTTAATCTAGATGGACCTGTCAAACAGTCTCTGATGTTTCATGATGAGGCCTCTGACAAAATTGAACTTTTTCTTCACATAAGACAAAATTAAATAAAATATATAAAGGCTGTTTTTTCTTAGAATTTGACTAATGCCACGACATAAACAAACAAGAAATTGTGTACAGCAGAGGAAAGTTTTCTGTGCAGACTTTGTGTACTGTACTGTAACCACTTCAACAAAATTATGACCACATGGGATATACTGATCTATTATTATTGTAAACTTTAATATATGTTGTCAAAATCATTTTCTAAGATAAAATTAACATATCATGAAAAGTAGTTTGTTCTGAAAGAAAGTCTGTGCAGTTACTGTTAGAAAAATTATCAATAAAGTATATTGGCTCCTTTCACTGACCAATTGTTGAATATGAAATAATTTTTTGTAGAGACCCAATTTCCATACCGTTTGTTGAAAGTGCCATTTTTCTTTGGCAAGAGACTAGAACGTCATTCTTAAATCTCATTTGTGTATGATGTTTTGCTGATTTGAAAATGAGCGTTGAAAGTCTTTAGGAAAGTGTCACAGCAAAGGAGCCCATTACATCTCTGATAATAAAAAAAGCAAATGACAAAGAGCATAAACGAGAGAAACCCTGAGAACAGACGGGCTGAAAATGAGCCCTGCTCATCCTGTTAACAAACATGAATAACAAAATGGAGGTATAATGGTTTCAATTTCAGGCGTGTGTGGAGATGAGCGACCTCCCGCCAGCAGAAGACAATCATCTCATCGGGAGGTTGTGCCACTGTCGCCGCGGGCCGTTACCACAGTGTGTACGAGTCCTTAATAAAACTGACTTTATACAACAAAGTTCCACATTACAGGAGCATAATCATCTGTTCAGGCACACGTCGTCCATTAAACATCATGACAGCTTGAAGGATTTTCAATTTGATGTATTTCAGGACTTCAGAGCGTAAAAATGGGGTGCAACACATCTCTAACGCTCTACTTGAAGGAATTTTCTGTCAAGATGTTTGAGTTGTGATGTTACAAAAAGAAGGAGAGTCAATAATTCATAAGTGTTTCTGTTTTAGGAAAATAAAAGATTCATCCTGTAAAAAATCGATTCAACTGACCTAAGTAGTTGCAAATTGGTCCTCCAGCTGTTCCTTATATGTATATTTTACTTTTCTGGTCTCTTAATGCTACCTACCCCTACTTTTTTTGGAATGCCTAGCTCTCATGAAAACCCAAATGAGCCAATATTTGGCATGAAATTTCAAAATGTCTCACTTTAAAAATTTGATATGTTATTTATAGTCTATTTTGTGAATAAAACAACGCTTATTATTATGTAAATTAATACATTCCTTTTTTGTTCACAATTTGTACAGTGTCCCAACTTTTTTGGAATCGGGTTTGTAGAAGTGCATTTGTGAGGTCAGGCACTGATGATGGATGATAACTGGATTTCCAGAGTGGCTTGCAGTTTCTGCTTTAATTCATCCCAAAGTGTTTTTTTATCAGGTTGAGGTCATTATCCAAAATGTCTTAGTATGCTAAAGCATGAAGTGTTAATTTTTACTGCAACTAAGGGGCACACCTCAGCCCCTGAAAAACAACCTCACAATATTCTCTCCTCCACCAAACTTTACACTTGGCGCAATGCAGTCAGGCAAGTACAGATCTCATGGGAACCTTCAAACCCAGACTCATCCATCAGATTTCCAGACAGAGATGCTTGATTTGTAATGCCAGAGAGCCTTCACTACTCTAGAGTCCAGTGTCAGCGTGCTTAACACCACTGCATCCAACAATTTACATTGAACTTGGTTATGTAAGGCCTGGTTGCAGCTGCCCATTCCATGAAGTGCTCTACGAACGGTTCTTGAGCTAATCTGCAGGCCAAATGAAGTTTGTAGGTTTTTAGCTATTGACTCTTTAGTTGGCGACTTCTGCACACTGTGCGCCCCAGCACCCGCTGACCCCGCTCTGTGACTTTACATGGCCTAACACTTCATGGTTGAGTTTTTGTTGTTCCCAATTGCTCCCACCTTGCTATAATAGCACTAACAGTTGACTGTAGAATATTTAGTAGTAAGGACATTTCTTTATGAATTCTACATCACCTTAAAATTAGTATGCCCCTCTCCTAAATCCACTTAACTCACTAAGGCAGCTAATAAAGCGAGCAAAGCCTGTAGGGCCCAGAAGTCATGGCCCATTTAAACAACATCTTCCTCCTTCACAAAACCAGATCCTCTCAGAGCACCGGGCTGTGGCAGTAGGTCTTTAACAAGCCTGGGATCCTGCAGTTCCAAGCCCCACTCTTCTCCTCCCTCTGCTCAGCCACACACCGCAGTTTTCCTCGCGCTGCACCCAGTACAACAATGCCCACCTCCCTTAAAGCATGCCTTCTCCCTAGTGTGAAGTTGCCTCCGCTAGCGGAGTAGGCTCAGCCATCTCAGGCATTTCATACTGCCATCTCTAATCCTCCCTATTGTTCATGGCCTGCAGCTCCTAGTGTGAGGCTGCCTCCGCTAGCGAAACAGGCCAGGATAATACTTTCTTCTCCTCCCGTTGCCTCTAACCTTTTCCCCTATTGGCCTACTGCTCCAAAAGCGCTCTGCTAGCGGCACAGGAGCAGTCATCAGTCTCTAACCCTTTCTTTTGTCCGTGTCCTACAGTTCCAACAACTCAACCTAGCTTGAGGCCTCCAGTATTGAGGGGCCAGGCGGTCTATTTTCCACCCCCAGCTGTCTTCTTCCTCTGCCTTCCCCGTTACTAAACAGGCCCCAGGGGCTGACTCAAGCGTGAGGCTGCCTCAGCAAACAACTTTGGCCACAGAGCTTCTCCCTGCTAATTCTCTCCACCAAGCTATATTTGCCTTTTCTCTGTTCTCCACAACATACATGCCCATACCACCAAACACCATCACTTTGGAACTGTGTCCAGCAACACCAGAGCACATATTTTATCAGGTGCAGACATTTATTCGCTCTTCTCTCTGCTTCCCTCAACTGAACTAAATCAGCTAAATATGGTGAGCCCTGGTTGAATGTGTATACATGTGCAAATGCCTATTTCACTTTAAATGGTTTTCATATAAGTAATGCTTAGTCGCTGTATCCTCACAGCAACTAGACTGCTTGCTGCTTCTGTTGTATAAAAACGATTGTGTAAGCAATGTTGCTTAGTAGTTCACATTTCCATTATGCAAAACTGTTAAACATGATGCTTGGTTTTAAAAACTGTGCTCATTTAGAAATTAATAAGGAAGACCACACTATAATGCACAGTGATAAGAGGCCTCATTTATAAAACTTACTTCGGCTCAATTTTATCTTAGAATGTGCAAACACTAAAATCAATGGCAAAGTTCATATTTATAAAACTCGTCTTCGAAGTGGAAAAGTGCTTCCCGACATGCCAGGGTCTGAGCAGACGTACGCAATAATAATAATAATAATAATAATAATAATAATAATAATAATAATAATAATCCCAATAATATTTATTGTCACTAATAATATTTATACTGGCAGATAAATCTACTCTAATTAAATTAGAATAGATACATTTTTAGATTATTTTTAGATGTGCAAATATCAGCATGATATAATTATAGGACAACAGAACATGAGTTTTCACATATCGTCACATTAAGCATCTGCAGCACTTCTGTAAAAAAACAAAAAAAAAACAGATATACCCTACAGTCAAAAGTTTGAGAACGGTAAGTTTTGTTAAATGTTTTTTTTTTAAAGAAGTC
Source organism: Pseudorasbora parva (assembly GCF_024679245.1). NCBI lineage: Eukaryota > Metazoa > Chordata > Actinopteri > Cypriniformes > Gobionidae > Pseudorasbora > Pseudorasbora parva. The sequence continues at coordinate 16,100,290 of NC_090172.1, read as the reverse complement.
TCTTCTCACCAAAGTTGCATTAAAAAAAATATATAATAAAAATAACATTGTTGTGAACATTGTGAAATGTTACTCAAGTGTAAAACAGCTGTTTTCTATGTGAATATATAGTAAAATGTAATTTATTCCTGTGATCAAAGCTGAATTTATCATCATTACTCCAGTCTTCAGTGTCACATGATCCTTCAGAAATCATTCTAATATCATGATTTGATGAACAAGAAACATTTATTTGTTAAAAAAAAAATTCTTTAATGAATAGAAAGTATATATATATACATATATATATATATATATATATATATATATATATATATATATATATATATATATATATATATATATATATATATATATATATACTATTTATAATAATAACATTATAATAATAATAATAATAATAATAATAATAATAATAATAATAATAATATTTTAAGGAATAAAATTTATTGAAAAAAAAAATACACTAGGCTACTCGTTCAAAAGGAAACTGCAGCCTGCAGGAATCTCCACAACTCTGTAAGCATAATTACATGGCATTGTAGTTCAATTATTTAGCAGGAAACTCTAAAATTCTTTATCTTGCCGCTCGCTATTCACAAGTCAAACATTTGGACTCTGAATGGTGCTCTTTTACATGCTAATGATATTAATTAGGGGGAATTTACAAGGCAGAGATCGGAAACCACTCAGCTGCACACAATTTAAAGATCCTTTGCGATTTATAGATTTCACATGCAAAAGAGTAAAACTTTGTGTGCGTTTTCTGGAATCACACGTACACACATTTGTGATGATCTTAGGTCAAAGTTTTTGTCCAGTGCTGACTCTGATTTCTGTGTGCTTGCATATCCTCTCATTATAACAAACAAAGTTTATACATAATAGATTCCTAGTGCAGTGTAGAGAGCCTCATTGATTATAATATACCTTTGTGAGACTGTGATGAATAGATGAGTGACAGCTTTTTTATAATAATTTTGAAAGGAGCACTCTTAGTCAAGTCAGGTCACCTTAATTTACATAGGGCTTTTTTACAATATAGATTCTTTCAAAGCAGCTTTACAGTGATTAAATTAATCGAAGAAAGTTTTTTTCAGCTCTAAAAAAAATATTGTCCAGCTAAAGTACGTTTTTTAATTGATACATTTCCGATGTAAGAACTCATTAGTCTTAGAGCACATTTATGCCAATTAACACTATTCTAGTACTTTAGATTACAATATATATATATACAATAACAAAGTTGACATCAACAAAAAACGTATTTAATTTTAACACGGCCTGCATTATGACATGATACATAAAATATTAATGTTTGTGTACTATTCTGAAATTGCTTTTTTTTAGAACCTCTTTACTGCCAACACATACATTAAGCCACTTTTGCATGGTTTTACCTGCAAGTAAAGTGCAGGGTGTTTTAAAAAAAATGCAGATTGAGTAAAGGAACAAACAGATATGCAATCTAGAGTTTTATGATATAACTTTGTATCAACTAATGTTAACAAATGAAACCTTATTGTAAAGTGTTATTGCATTGTATATGTATATTTATACCAAGAGGCAACCTCCTAGCCTGACAAGCCAGACCCACATCAAGATGTTTGGTCTGGAAACTCACCATTGACAGGGCTCAATTCGAGGGGCGGGATAAACGGTTGTCTTTCAAACTCCCTCTGCACGGCGTGCACGCAATTGGATAGCGCTACAAGCAACCAGAGCAACGAAGGTGAAGCAGAGCTAGTTGAAAGATTAAACTTTCGCCGTATCCGGTCGGCAAAAATCAGAACACATCTTCCCTTTTTAAGAATGACTTCAGTGCCGTTCTTTTCTCAGAGAAAAGCTCAACTCCAAGTCTTCCAGAGTCGCGGTCAAAGCTGATTTGAAAGACCGCCGTTCGCCAGTTTCTGTGTTTACTAGAAGCACGCAAGCGCAACTCTGCCGTCATTATGTTAAGCCCCGCCCACCGACTCTATACACGATGTGATTGGCCCGTCCAGAGTTTGGTGTTTACAGCTCAGAAGTGTATTGAGAGTTGCTAGACGACACATCGCGGCAGATTAGATTTGCGTCTAGATTTCTAAGCTAGCAACCTCCCCCAGTTTCTGTTGAAGCCAATACAGAAGTAAATTAAGCTCCAGAAGGAAGCAGAATCTCATTGAGCTCTATGTTAAAATTCCCAACTTTACAGCAGAAAAAAACATGTTTACAGTCTGGAACAAATTGTGGTTTTTGGTCTATATATCTAATTTTGCCCTTTATGACAACTGTGAGGGGGTGAATTTTTTCTATAACTTATTCGTTTACATTATATTAAGCCTTAAATTTCTGCATAATTAAGGGTGTGGGCGTGGTCACTTTAAGTGACAGGTGGATAGCCATTTATCATCGCATCACCTCAGCTCAGCCCACATCCTGCCTTTTTGCCCATTTTGTGTTATCTGGGCATGGCACACGCTGGAACGGCTCCTTAGAATCCTATGGGTGACGTCACGGACACTACGTCGATATTTTTTTACAGTATATAATTTATACAGTATAAATTATATACTGTAAAAAAATATTAAAATTGCTCAGTTGGGGACACCAAAATTATGATCAAAGTTATTCAACTAATTATACAAATACAATTTATGAATTAGGTTTTAATTAATTCTATAAACTATAACACAGATCTGCCAACATTGTCGCTATATGATAAATTAAAATAAGTAGTTAACATCACTGATTTCTCCAGAACGACTGCACAGCCAAATCTAATTATGTTTCAATGTCCTGTTTGACACTGTGAAGCTGCTTTGACACAATCGTGATTGTAAAAGCGCTATATACATAAAGTTGATTGATTGATCAGTGAGCTTTTATTACAGTATACACATGTGCAGTAATGGTTTTTAATGTTTTACTACATTTTGGTGTGGATGAGAAACTTTAAAAAAAAAAATCATCATTTAGTCTGTCACGGGTACAGAGACTGCGGGAGACAAAGGTGTTAGTAAACTGCGTTTATTGAGCACCAGCGAGTGTAACTGAAGTAAAGTGCAGGTGGACAGGTGAATGGGAGTCTTCGTGAGGGAAGTGGGAATCGCTGGAGAGATCGCTGGAGATAGACGCTGGAGATGACACTGGGGAGATCGCTGGAGAGTTCGCTGGAGACACACACACTTGGACACAGAGACACAAGGAGATTCTGACAAGAGACTTTTAAGATCACTGGGATGCTTCAAGAGACTCCTGAGGTAAAGCAAAGAGCATTAGTACCTTCTCATAGACGAGACCGGACAGTGACTGAAGGGGTGTGTGTGTCTTTTGTGCTGTGGTAGATTGGGGTGGTGATGAAGGTCAGGTGTGTGTGATCAGAACTGGGGAGAGGGTGTGCGCAGTGATTGGGTGACGTTGGAGCCTAGCGTGACTGTGACATTAACCCTGGGTTGTCAGTGCCCAATTAAGATGTCATCGATGTATACCAATACAGAGCAGTGGAGGAACTCCCGGAGCACCTCATGGATGAAATCCTGGAATATGGAGGGGGCGTTTGCCAGGCCATAAGGCATCACTAAGTATTCGTAGTGGCCAGTGGGGGTCACTAAGGCAGTCTTCCACTCGTCCCCCTCACGTATCCGGATGAGGTTACACACGCTGCGGAGGTCCAACTTGGTGAAGACAGTGGCAACATGGAGATGTTCTAGCGCGGATGGGACGAGAGGAAGGGGATATCTGAATTTAACTGTGATTTTGTTCAGGGCTCGGTAATCGATGCAGGGCCGCAAGCCTCTGTCCTTCTTGGCCACAAAGAAGAAGCTGGAAGCAGCAGGGGACGTGGATGGTCGAATGTAGCCCTGGTCGAGTGCTTCCTGGATGTAATATTCCATGGCCTTCTCCTCCGGTAGGGAAAGGGATAAATCTTTCCCCTGGGCACTGGCTCACCCGGAAGCAGGTCGATGGCGCAGTCCCATGGCCGGTGGTGAGGCAGTTTGGAAGCCCGGTGAGGACAGAAGATGTCTTGGAAGTCGGAATAACAATCGGCAATGTGAACCGATCGCTGATCCACGGGGCTTGCTACAGAGGTGGCACAGACAGCGAATTTTCTGGAACGAGATGCAATGGGGACAGGCAAAGCAGAAAGACATCCATTAAAACAATTTTCTCCCCATTTGAGGACCTCACCGGACTTCCACGAGATGACTGGACTGTGCTGCTCCAACCACGGATGCCCTAGTACCGCGTAAGCGCTGGATTCCTCCAGAACCAGTAAATGAGTCTCCTCCGAGTGTAACAGCCCAACTTGAAGCGTCAATAGACCGGCCAGGAGGCTGACGAACTTTCGACTCAATGGCTTGCCGGTGATGGACTCAATTTGAAAGTTTGTCGGAGTACGGGTCGTTTGGAGACGGAGCTGACGACAGAGGGCCCCGGAGATTAAGTTCCCAGCGGAACCGGAATCAAGGAGAGCTGAAACTGACAGGGAAACATCGGCGGTAATGAGGTTCACAGTAGTGGTCAATGGTCGGCTCTTATATGTAGCTGGACAGATCACACTCACCAAAGGCCTGGCTGGACGTGTAGGACACTTGGAGATGTAATGGTCGGCAGCTCCACAGTATAAGCACAGGCCGGTGGCCAACCGTCTTCTCCGTTCTGCTGGGGTTAATCGCTGATGCTCTAATTGCATGGGTTCCTGTACTGGTTCTGGAGGGCTGATGGGCTCTGGTCGACAGAGATACGGCAAGCTCAGACACTGGTCCTGGTGCTCTTCAAAGGCACGCGTGCAAATGGGTGGCGAACCGGATGGAAAGTTGGATGAAGCGCTCAAGCCCAATGGAATCCTCATATGCTGCGAGATGCAACAGCACACAGGGATCCAAACCTTGCCGATAGGTGGTCAAGAGGGCTCGTTCATTCCATCCGCTGGTGGCTGCCAATGTACGGAACTGCAAGGCATACTCATGTACAGACATATTATTTTGTTTTAATTGATAGAGTTGCTCACCAACCGAAGAATCCCATGCCGGGCTTCCGAACACTTCCTTGAAGTGGGCCTTAAAACTGGAGAGGGAATCAAGACTCTCATTTTCTTGAGCATACAGGGTTTCCGCCCCCCGTATGGCCTTGCCGCTCAACTGGGATATGATGAAGAACACTTGTGATCGCTCAGTGGGGAATAAGTGCAGTTGCATCTCCAGGACCAGAGAGCACTGCTGGAGGAAGCCTTTGCAATCCTCCGCCGATCCAGAGAAAGGCGCTGGTTTGGCCATGGGACTGGCGATCAGCGGTGCCGAGGCAGGTGGGCCGGCAGATGCGGAAGCGGAGGCGGGCGCCAGTGGAGGTGAGGGTAGCGATCGGCGCACCGCATCCACCAGCTCCTGGAAGGGATCTGAGGAACTCATCTAGTGCTCACGGTGTTGGTCCGGTCTTCTGTCACGGGTACAGAGACTGCGGGAGACAAAGGTGTTAGTAAACTGCGTTTATTGAGCACCAGAGAGTGTGACTGAAGTGAAGTGCAGGTGGACAGGTGAATGGGAGTCTTTGTGAGGGAAGTGGGAATCGCTGGAGAGATCTCTGGAGATGACACTGGGGAGATCGCTGGAGAGTTCGTTAAAGAGTTCGCTGGAGACTACACTTGGACACAGAGAAACGAGGAGATTCTGAAAGGAGACTTGTAAGATCACTGGGATGCTTCAAGGGAGTCCTGAGATAAAGCAAAGTGCGTTAGTACCTTCTCATAGACGTGACTGAAGGGGTGTGAGGTTCTTTTGTGCTGTGGTAGATTGGGGTGGTGATGAAGGTCAGGTGTGTTTGATCAGAACTCGGGAGAGGGTGTGTGCAGTGATTGGGTGACGTTGGAGCCTGGCGTGTCTGTTACATAGTCATGGTCAAGTTGTTCCAAACCTGTATACATTTCCGTGTTCTGCTGAACACAAAGGAGGATATTTTTAAGAATGTTTATAACCAAGCATTTGGCAGCCATTGACTACCAGTGGGAAAAACATAATACTATGGTAGTCATTGGCTGTTGAAATCTGCTTGGTTACAAACATTCTTCCACATATCTTCCTTTGTCTACTGCTGAAGAAAGAAGTTCAGTTTTGGGTGAATGCTTTAAAAATGCTAGTGTGGATGTAAAGCCTTTTTAAAAAAATAGCGTTTTCATATGTATCCGAATAAATGTATACATAGTGCTCATTTATATCGTAAATTAGTTATAACTGGCCCTGGTTGAGTCTAGCTGGTGTTTTGCTGGTCTCTAATCTTGATCAGCTGACATGTGTGCTCCAAACCAGCAAACAGAGATACTAAGAAAAATGTTTGTATTGTTGGACATAAGAGTGAGCAGTTAAGGTTTGATATTTGGGCGAACAATTCCTTTTATACTAAAGCAGATGTAGAAATACCTCAGTCAAACATACATCCAGCCCTCCCCTCCCAGAATCCATCAGCACTCGCTCAGATGCCTCATTAATATCATGAAGGGCTGGCGTGCCAGAGATTATGGCGTCTATCCCACTGCAGAGAGAAACTCACTCAGCTGTTACACAATGGAGAAGCTGCACATTTTGAGAGCCATGCAGCGGCATGTCCTGATACACAATGGAAATGCCAGCTTTTCCTGCTCCAGATGAGCTTCTCTCGTCTGTTACAAAGAACAGAATGCCGCTCTCATCCCCATCATTGCGTATGTCTTTCTATAGGAATACACATTGTAGAATGCGACAGCATTAACCAATAACACACCACAAGGAAATTGATGAACATGAATTGCACCTACTGGTGGTGTTTTTGATTTGCACATTGTTTTAGCTCCTGATTACACAAATCAGACATGCAAACATGGCCAAATAGAAAGCAATCTGTGCAGAATGATGCCGTTAATGTGGGCCGGTTTTGTGGAGGACGCAGCAGACTTTCATGATCTGGTACTTCATTTCAGACACATGAATAAGCTCTTAAAAATGCCAAACAAACTGCACTCGATTTCATATCATGTCTTGAAATTCTAATCTATCATTTGATGAATTACTTCTACTATGATCACTAATAAATGTAGGCTAGACAAACATCTCTCCTAAATTAAAATGTTTATCGCTCGCCTTTCATAGACAAAAAAAAAGTATGAAGAAAAATCACGGAAGGCAAATACCCTTTTTCTAAAAAATGCAATAAGCTAGTGTTTCTCAACTGGTGTGCAGTCAAAGAAACAACTACAAACATAATTCTGTGTTTTTCTGATGCAAGATTTTTATTTTGAAATATGTGCATAAAAGCTGTTGACACTTCCATCAGATGCACGTTCTTGCCAAGTTTCACTACTTTCCCACTGTTGCCAATGGTTGTTTTTTTAGTCTGCGGTTTGAAGCGGGTTTACTAGGCACTGGGACGTGATTGGGGAGGTTTTGAATAGCAATAAAGCTGGCTTTGTAAAATATAAACTTGGCAACCCTGCAGAAGCAGTTTAAGTAAAGACTGGCCGAGAAAAATGTAATGTCCTCATACAGTATCTGCGGTCAGATGAGATGTTGTCAGGCTTTCGCTACATCCAAAAGCTAAAAAAGTCTACCTTCGGAGGACGCATTCCAAGTAGGAAGGTAGGAAGACATCAAGACAAGTCTGAATCCAATGTTTGCTTCACTCTCTGTCTCCTGAGATACCTTCATCTGATTGATTTTTGAAGGCAGCATAGATGTATCCTTCGCTGCCTTTGATATCCCACAATCCTGTGTTCCACTCTGTGACAGTTGGGCTAAAAAAATAGTGTTTAAAATTTGTGGTAGGTGGTCAGTTTATGTATATGTACATTTTTGACCAACATTTTCAACTTCTAAAGTAATTTCTAACAATAATTACAATTGTAGTAATTACATATTTGCTTAGTTATAACCAAAGATTGTGCTATTTGTGCTATTTTAACTAACTGTTGTTTCCATAACCCCAAACATGCCACTTTATATTCATATTGTTTTATTTTGTATATTTTAAATGACTGGTGGCTCATACCAACTTACTAACATATACAGTCAAACCAAAAATTATTCTGATACCAGATACCAGGACAATAGTTCATTTATGTGAGGATAGCAAAATAAAGTGAACGTTACTCAAAAAGTCTTCATACAGTGGACCACCAGTAAAACATTTAGGACCAAAAATATTACTTCTGACCAAGTGTTTTTTTTTATTTATTGCTAATGTACCATTTTACACTACAAAGTAAACAAAATTAAGCATTGATTTGAACAAATTTAAGATACATTTAATATCTGATTGGTTGATTGTAATCCATTACCTTTTTATTAAAGTTATCTGACATTGTCAAGATGAATTTGTTCTGACACAATTTAACTCTGTGAGATTTGTCATATTTTATCACCATTTTATAAACTATGACAATGTGAGAAAATGTTCAAGGTGTCTGAATAAATCATACACAAATCATACATGGTTTGAATGTAAGTTAGCTGCATGGTCGAGTGGGACTGTGGCTGATTTGCGAACAGGACACATGTTTTTACACTGAAGTGGTGCAACTGCTTGTTGAATTCAGCCCTCAGTGTTCAAATTGACGTGTCACCAGCCCAACTTCATGTTAAATTCATGAATGTAGAGAAAGATGAACTATAAAATTATGCCCGCCTGACAAGAAACGACTGAAGACGAAGGTGAATGTGCCGTTAACGCGGCATTCAGCTTGACTAACATCTGTCTTGGAGTCTAATTCTCTATTATAATGTTGTACGAGAGGAGCGTTTGGCTCAGCGCCTCTTCAGACACTTAACCTGATATTCACCCCATCATTTACACAGATAAACACACTGAATAACAGCTAATCAGCGAGCGGGGCTGTGAAAGAATGCGGGCAGATGCCTCGCTGTATAGCAGTTACTGAACTTCAAATCAATCTGCAATTACTCAGCATTCACCACAGATGTTTCTGTGGCTCTGAGACGGTCTCAGCTCTCCTTAGGTGCGAGAATGAAAGACGCAATAGGAAAGTGTCAGTACAAATGAAAAATACTCCAGCTGTGAGTTTGCTGAGGTTATTTGTGAACAGGTAGCGTGCATGTGTCTAGAGTTGCACTGATTCTTTAGTTAGTTCTGCCACTCTGACAAGTCATGGTTCACGTGATATTTGTTGCACTTGATCTATACATTGAGGAAACTCTAGGACCTTATGAATATATATATATTTTTTAAATTGTTTATTGCATACCATTTTAAAGGTTAAATTAGTTTGTAATAATTAAAAAGCATGCTTATTAATTTTTTTTTTTTTTAAATGACTTTATTTAAACTTTCGTTTGGATTTTAGTGCGCACACTCTTTAAGGAGTAGTTTGAGTTTATTCTTAACCTTTCTTTGGCGTGAACTTGTGACTTGCGTCCTTGGTAGTTTAAACTTGCCAAGTTCGACTCGGGAGAACGAACTCCAGGGTCGTCATCAATCTCAATTGTGAATCGTCATCAGTCGCTGGTCAAGTACTGTTCCAATTCAAAGTTCATCTAGCCAAGTACAGTTCAAATTCCTGGATGTGCCCTTGATCCTCCTCTTTTATTGAGGATGCATCGAGAGGTGACTTGTGTGGACTTCAGACAGATGGGTATCCCAGAATGCATCTCGCTTTCGCACCGACCAGCAAGTGTCATAGCAGACAAGAAAATCCGCACAATTTAAAAATAATACAGTTAAACCCAAAATAATAATATTGTTGTGAATTTTGTATTATTACTGCAAACAACAAATTTAATTAAATGTAATTGAATACACATTGAATACACAAACAAAACTGACCTGACTGAGACTTGGTCACAATCCGTCAAATATACCTTTATAGTAAGGAAAATTCTGGCCCAATCAAATCCAAATCAGTGAAGGACAGTAATCATTTTTGTGTGTACCGATTGAAAGATTTAGTGAACTATTTACATGAGACGTTATCTAAACCGATCTGGTGTTTACATGTGATGACTTTCAATCACAATCATTTTGTCACATGCAGTTTGTCTGGCGCATCAAAAATGTCAACGCTGTTTTCTCCAGCAGCTGGAGTGTGTTAACTGTAGCCATAGCAACTCTTAACGGCCACCAGGACTAATACAGTATTATTTATAGCTATTTATTTGTTGTAAAGTGTAATAATCATCTCAGAAAAAAAAATCTTCTGTCAGGCGCATAAAAACTGCCTGGGGCAATATACGCTGTGTCATTACTCCAACATTATCTTCATAACTTACGAAATAAAAAGTTTACCCCTCAGAAAAATTAACTTTCCTCTCTTGTCAACATGAGCGCGGCGCGCGCTGTCACGTCATGTAAGGACGCACACTTAAAAGTAATCGGTCAGTTCGTTTACATGGTGAAAAAAATTAAATACGAGTACGGAAGAGATTCAAGCTGTGCTGTTTTTGCTGGTTATGTATAGGTTTACTAAGAGTTAATTAACAACCAGAGGTGGAAAGTAACGAATTACATTTACTCGCGTTACTGTAATTGAGTAGTTTTTCTGTGTACTTCTACTTTTTTAAGTAGTTTTAAAAATCTGTAATTTTACTTTTACTTAAGTACATTTTGATTAAAGTATTGTACTTCGCTACATTTTAAACCACATCCGTTACTGAGTAAAAATAAATCATTAATGCAAAGAGAGGAGGAAAAAGACCGCGATCCGGAAATGACTAATATTGAATAGAGGGCGCGGGGCGGGGGAGAGAACATGCGCGCAAATATCAGATGGAGACGAACGAGACAGACGTCAGTGACGCAGACCCAGGTGAAAGCAAAACGCCGTCGTGAACTCCTGGCTAGTATGGAAATACTTTGGATATAGAAAAAAATAATGTGGTGTTGTCCTGGAGGATATCAAATTTGCACAAAATGTGGATGCAAAAAATGAAGAAACATATAGAACATGTTCGGGCACACATCCCTCTGTGCAAATAAAGGTATGTTTATAACTTAGGCCGATTGATTTCTGTGACGCAGAGGGAATCCCGGAATCCAGTCATGAACATTAACTTTACATTATAACGTAGATTTGGTGTAATACACGCAAACTGGTGGATGAACGAAAAACTCGAATGTAGAGCTGTAGGCCTTAGAAATAAATCAAATCGCGACATGGTCTGTGAACATTAAAGCACAACATTTGTAACGCTTGTGTCCGGGTGAAAAATGCGGATAGCTCACTTAATATATCTGGAGTGGATGCAAACACGGAGGCGATTGACGTCAAACAGATCGCGCTTTATTTCCCGCTGAACTCATATCACAAACTCCATTTCCGTCCACAGCATTACTCAATAAAACAAAATAACTGACTGTTAGCAACAGAAAAACAGAGAATAATCCCCACACATGGGAGCTCAAAACTCAGTGCGCACACACACAGTGCCGTTTCTAGGCATAGGCAAACTAGGCGGTCGCCTAGGGCGCCAACAGCTGGGGGGCGCCAGTGAGCCCCCACCCCAACAAGATTTTTTAAAATATTTCATATATATTTTATTATTAATATTTCGTACTTTTGCTATTTCAAGGCATTATGATTAGTTGCGATTATTGGAGTGAAGTCGCCATGGTGATAGTGGAGCTGCTGTAATGAAATGAGATCATGTAGAGGGCGGCAGGGAACGTCGTCATCCGTGGCGTTGTAACGCTTGTGTCCGAGTGAAAAATGCGGATAGCTCACTGAATGTAACTGGAGTGAATGCAAACACGGAGGCGATTAACATCAAACAGCACTTTATTCTCTGCTGAACTCTCATCACAAACTCCCTTTCCGTCCACAGCATTACTTAAGAAAACAAAATAACTGACTGTTAAAACAGAAAATAATCCCCACACATGGGAGCTCAAGACTCAGTGCGCCCATACACAAAATGCAGACTTCGTTTGCAGGGAGCGCGCGCAACTCTTAAAGGGGCCACACGGGGGAGCATGCCCACGAACCCCCCAACATCTGTGATCTCAGTGATAATAAACCTAGCTACATTGCAACATATGAATCTCGCCTAGGGTGCCAGAAAGGCTAGAAACGGCCCTGCACACACACAAGATGCAGAACTCGTTTTCAGGGAGCGCGCGCAGCTCTTAAAGGGGCCACACTATATTTCTACTCGTTACACATTGAATGCTATATGAATATATGATCTGCTTGTTCTCTCTCTGTGAATGAGCTGCTCCGTCTACTACATATGGACTCTATTATTCTTAAACATTTTTTACGAATTAATGATAAAAATAAGTTGTTAATCTAATTCATAATAATTTATTGAATTTAGTTTATTAGACATGTTTTATTGAAATTTTGATAAACAAAATAAACAAATGGTTTTAAGTTTGTTATAATAAAGCATTTGTTCAACCAAATAAAAAAAAGACCAATCTTCTTCATTCATTTAACATCATTTTAACAAGTGATAATAACCATCATTTAATAATAGGTACAGTAAATGTTTAATTGATGTTTTCTGAGATAGTTGTCATATCGTGAAAATCTCATTCTATCACAACCCTACAGGGGAGAGTCCCCCACTGTTAAAAAGTAACTAAGTAACTTTTACTCTGAGTACATTTTAAATGAGCTACTTTTTACTTTTACTTGAGTACATTTTTAGACCAGTAATTTTACTTGTACTTAAGTAAAATTTCATTGAAGTAACAGTACTTTTACTTGAGTAGAATATTTTGTTACTCTTTCCACCTCTGTTAACAACGACAGAAAAGAGCACTAATATGCAGATTCAGCAGCATGCTGCATATTCAGAAAGCTTGTAAAGCTAGATTTAAAATGACAATGTATATTATTATCAGCTATTACGGACATTGCACGTGAGATGGCTGAGACGAACGCGGCGCGCGCCATCAGACAGAGAGCCAAGACTGATATTTACTGAACGAGACCGAACCTCGCAAAAGACTTTTAAAAATGCCCGTTGAAATAAAATGCTGTGTGAGCTCAACCAATCAGCATGTTCAGCACCCAAGTCCCGCCCTCGAAAGTTCCTGAACTTTGAAAAAGTACTACCTCGCGAGCAGGGCCGTTTGGAGGGGGAAATATTTACCCGGAACTTCATTTAGACCCTGGTTTCTACGGTCTAAACACACGAAGTACCACCCAAAGTTCCTGGTTCCTGGGTAAAGTTCCTTTGGTGGAAACGGGGCTTATGACCATCATAGCTGGGGAAGGGAACAATGGAGCAGTTCCCTTCTATCATTCTTCTTTAACCTTAGAGCTATGCTCTCACTCTGGCCCTGCCTCCAGACCTTAGATTGTAATGGACCAGGATCTACGCAGGATGTACTTTCAGAATGCCACTGATTGTGCCCTTTATTCTATAAACTTCCCAACCACTGTCTCCACAGACGTGCTAGAAAGTTCAGAGAGCGAGACCGGAGCACCAATAAGAAAAAAGATTGTCTTCCTCCCTGATCTCTGCCAGGTTTAGCCACAGAGGCCTCTTCATAACAACCATCATCTTCACTGAGCACAAGATAGCGGATTCTTTTTGTTTAGTGCAGAGATCTAAATGTGTGGTGTGGCTCAGCTTGGCAACAGCTCCAGGGGACAATCCCTGCCCTTGATCCAAATCCTTTAGCAGACCCGTCTGTTAGGCCTGCAGCACCAATATGGTGTGCAAAGCTCCACTGGGACTGACCTGCCATTCAAGCGTGAGGTGATCTAAAGCGGCTTGGATGGCAGTAGAGCTGCAACTAACGATTATTTTTTCTGTCGACTAATCTAACGATTATTTTTTCGATTAGTCGACTAATCTAACGATTTATTTTTTTACCCTTTGAAATTTTTAAAAATTCTGTGGCACCCCCTCGCATAAGTTACGCTAGAGGTGTAACAGTACAGACTGCTCACAGTTCGCTTCGTATCACGGTTTTAGGTTCACGTTTCAGTACAGTTCGGTATTTGCTATGTTCAGGGGAAAAGGACTACTGTCAAATGAAAATAAAGAAAATAAGAACAGATAACTTAAATAGAAGCAGCAGCACAAATAAATACTATTGAGCAAAGATGAGAACAAAATAAACAATGCTTTTCAGGTAGGTCTAACATTAGTTTTTAGGTAGAGAAATGGAATGAAGTAATCCAAAGTAAAATAACCACACATTTAAAATTAAAAAAATAATCCTTATTAAACTTACAAAAGCTATTCAGTCAGGAGCAGTGAGTGATGTCTTTATCTTTTGTTTGACATTAAACAGACAGCAGTGAATGTTACTGCCCCTTTAAGACCCACGGATAGTCGTCGTATTTTCTGTATAAAGTTCACTTAAGGCATAGAGTAGGCTATGACATTTTGACATACTTTTTGTGAGTTTGTCCATTTAAGCACTGGATTTGAAAGATAACTCAATATTTGCGCGCTTTGGGACGAGTGCACAAAGACAGATCTTCTCATTTGAGTCTCCTGGCTACACGGATGAGCAGTCAGAATATGACTGCTCATATTCGGACGTACGGCAGCACTCGCATGCGTTTTATAAAGTTTACAAAGAGAGACCGTTTTGCCCACGTTTTTCTTTTATTATCGCTGTTGTTGTAGTGTATACCTGAGGAGTCAGCACGTGTATCCATCGACAGAAACATACATACAGCATTATTTTCAAGTTACAACCCATATTAAAGATGCGTCATTAGATGCGAGATGAACCGAAGTGTAAGTGCGTCCCCGCAACTTTTGCTCGGGATCCCGGTTGGGAAACACTGGTCTGTATTGATTGACACCGCGCTGGTTTGTTTAGAATTATATGAGCGCCGTGACCGCGCGCTGCCACGTGATGAAGGCGTGTCGCAACTCTGTTATTCAACTGCTCTGGTTTTAAAAGCTATGTCTAAATGCACCAAAATGCAATAAAACTTGTTTTACGGTCGAATGCAATGCGTGTGTGTGAGTGAGTAAGAGACGCGCAAAAGGAGAGAGAACTTTAGGAAATGCAGCTAAACGAATATGCGTGCGTCTTTTAAATAGCGTCAAAATGAATGAATGACGAATGTGGCGGCCGTTATTGATTATGTGGCAGTCCGCCACAAATTAGTCTATGTGTGGGAAACACTGTTTGGCCTCTGTTTAAAGTATTCCCATACTTTTGATATTCGCGGTCTAGGTTTTTGTGATAGAACCAGGAGCAGAAGCAAACATTAAGCGAGATGAACGCCTGACACAACGCGTCGACGCATTTCACGAACGTCGACGTATTTCCGTAGTCGACGCCATCGATGACGTCGACACGTCGTTGCAGCACTAGATGGCAGTGCAGGAGCCTTCAAAGAGGATCACTCACCCTGAGAGAGATAGCTCACAAGCATTTCTTCAACAGTTGGCATCTTCACATATTTCCCTGTTCACTCTATCCTTCCGCATCGCATATTTTTTACATTTTATTTTTTATAATGGGTGCACTCATTCCCCTCGTGTACTGAATGCATGTGCTTCTCACTCAAGCACTAAACACACAGGTTGTGTGTGTTCTTAGGTGTCAGAAACCTGGGACACAGAGGCACACACTTCTTGATCAATTCCTGAATCGCTTACTGTGAGTATCCATTTTAGATCCACCTTCACCACAAGCTAACCACACAAACAGCTCTCTGACAAAAAAGCTGATTAAAACAGATACTTTCAGTTTAAGTCGGGTGTACACTGTGTGGGATCAGACATTCGGGAGGTATTCATCTGAGTTTGCTATTTGATTAAAAGGACCACCTAACTTTGACACTGATGACATGCATCACGGATGGCCTCTAATACTTCCAGGGCCTCTACTAGTGATGTCACGGCCTGGTGGCAGCCAATGAAATTGGAGTGCGTTCAGACCCCAGTTACACTGATGGTGTCCCCATAGTGTCAATAGATGCAGTGTTGAGTTCCACTTCAAAAGGGAAATGTTTTATTTTTCCTATATTCTATTTTTTCCCCTGTAATTTCTTTTTTTCCCTCTATTTTAATCTTTAATTTTGTGTATTGTTTTTGTTTTAATTGGGGGGTTTGGATGGGGAATCACATTATGAAATGAATGTTTTATTAGCCTTTTATTAAATATATATAAATTAAAAAGTACCCTTTTTGCAACCTCTTTTTTCCAAAGGTTGCAAAAAGCTCTTCAGATTCCCAGAGCCATGCTTCTTCTCTTCAGTTCAGCCCAACATTTTCTTCATGTCAGGGACTGGGTGGATAGTGCAGATGTTTGTTTTGTGCTCAGTGACCCATTTTATTTGGATTTTGATGTTTGTTTTTGGACCTGTTGGAAGATCCAAACATGGCCCATTATAAGATTTCTAGCACAGGCTGTCAGGTTTAGATTTTTTATCTGTTGGTATTTGCTAGAATCCACAATGTTATGTCTGAACAAGATGTCCAGGACCTCTGGCAGAAAATTAGGTCCACAGCATTAAAGATACCGCAGAGTATTTTTTTTTTTTACACATGGGGTACTTTTTTATCCCTTATGTGCACCAAACCCATATTAATTGTTTGCTGCCAAATGCACTTTATTTATGTATCTGTCCATGAAACAATTGAAAAGTAACTGACACTATTGGAACTGGAAGACAAATTAGCTTTTTTGGCAGCAAACAAGATTTGTTACATGGCATCATGGATTCAATCAAACAGCAAGAGATAAAAAAAAATCTAAACCTGACAGCCTGTGCTAGAAGTCTTATAATGGGCCGTGTTAGGATCTTACAACAGGTCCAAAAATAACTAACAAAATGAAAAAAAATAATGTGTCACTGAGCACAAAGCCAAGCATCTGCAATGGCTACCTTAATCCCTGACCTGAACCCTATGTAAAATGGGTGGGCTGAACTTTAGAGAAGAAGTGCCAACATGGGAATCTGAAGGATCTGGAGAGATTCAGTATGGAGCAATGGTTTCTGATCTCTTGTCAGGTCTTCTCCAAACTCATCAGGTATTGTAGGAGAAGACTCGGAGCTGTTATCTTTGAAAAATAGGTTGCAAAAGGTATTTAATAAAAGGGTGCAAATAATTGTTCCCAATGTGTTTTGGAGAAAAAACATTTGTTTCATAATGTGATTAATCCACTTTCAATTATTTTACTTTGATGAACGGTTAGATATTTGGTATTTTGTTATTTCTATAAAACACCAAAAGGATTAACAATACAGATTTTTTTTTTTTTTTACAGCCATCTTTGATTGACAAGAGGGCAAACACTTTTTTTTAAACCACTGTAAATACACACACACATGCATTTATATATGTAATAATCATGTGAATGTTAATACTATATATAATTTCTCTTATATATAAATACATATTTTTTAATAAAAATATAAAAATGTTTTTAAATATATACATGCATGGGATTTATTATTTTAAACAATTTTGGTTCTCAAATAAGCATAAAATGTTATCAACGGAAAATGAACAATTCCTTTTATTTCCTAATTTATTTTTGGCCTAAAAAGTGTTATAAGTTTATTCTGCATTCAGTAGATAATAAATCATCTAATATCTGAATCCACAAAAACACAAGCAGAACATCTGACATCATCTCAAACAATCATCTCTCCACACTTCCTATTCCTGATTATTAACCGAGTGAGTGAGGGGAGTAAGTAAAAGTTTTTGGTCATATGTTCCTGTAATCAAAGTCAATATGAATAAATAAAATCCCCAAAATAGTCTGACTGGAAACACACACACACAACCACAAATAACTCGTGGTGTGACTCACTGACTGATAAAGAGCCAAAAGAAGAAAACTGTTTGGTTTCTATGGAAACCCCTTTATGGAAATGTAATTTCAACATTGCAAAACTACACCCGCACTTTGCCTGTAGTCACATAGATTTCAATCCCTTAAACATATTCCTTGAAAATACTCAAAGTCAATGAAGGCAAATTGGTTAACATATTCTTTGCAACAGACCAGTAAACCTGCAGTGACAGCCCAACCTTGGGAACGGTTCAGACAAAATCAGGTTTAATGAACTACAAGTTCGATTAAACCATCAAAATATGAGGAAAATATTTTAAATATGAGGGAAGAACAAAACACTAAACTTGGTTAAGGAATTTATTTGACATACCATTTTTTTTTATTCAGGTCTGGGCACATATAATTCATACTGTTGATATATGGAAAAGTCTTGACTTGAGATTCTTCAAAGATTTAGCTTTTTTTGGAATGACAAATGTAAATAATGAAAGAACTTTCCTTTCAATACAAATACTGAGGAAGAAATATTTTTCGTCTTCAAATTCATTGAGGGGCAGAAATGCTGTCTAGGACATGAGCCCAGTAGATTTTGATTACTGAGGATAATTCTGATCCAAAATAATAAAATAAGCTGAATAAAGAAAGTGTTCTAAGACCAGCAGCAGCTGATAAGACGATCAAACCCTCATCATCTCCAATCTCGAAAAAATGTCTTTGATTCCAACGTCAGCAATAAAACACAGACAAAATAAGATCACAGCTGACAAAAATTATCTTGCGCTTCCTACTCGTTCTCATTTCTCACATCAAAAAAGTAATCTCTGAAATTAAACGCCTTATCTCCGGCACAAAAAGAGACGTTCTCGCAAGAAGATAAAGACGAGAACGGGCTGACAACACAAGTGATGGTATCTGTCTAAGTTTGGAAATGGGGAAAAATATACTAATTAAACAAATTTTAATATTTCCATTCAAGTTGTCATGCTTTAGCTGAAATCCATTAAAAAAAATGCAAGGAATTTCTCATTTCTGTCAAACACATCACTGAAAGAGAGAGACTTTCTGGGTCAAGCAGGATTTTCACGGCGCTCTTGTGGCCTTCATCCGTGTCCGGGAAACATGTGTTGGACGGCTGAAAACTGACATCATACACATATTTCAAGATTTAAAGCAGCCATTAATCTGACGCACGATCCCACACAGCATAATACATCAACTTTATAAGCTCTTTCTTATATCATTGTTTGATTTTCATGCCTGTAAAGAAATTGCCACAGTTTGCAGGTTTTAAATGCTTAACAGGCCTGTAAAGGGTCTCAGTAGGTTTGTTTAATGAACGATGATTACATTTGAAACACATTATTAGAAATTTTAATGTTGTAAAATGTTGTTGATTTGCTCCCTTATCGCCCACTTATTTCCAACATCTTGAATAAAATAACTCCTTTGAGGAATTGTTGATAGTTTGCCAAATAATTAAAATTCTTATTTTACTTACTCACCATCGTGTCATTTCAAACATATCACTGTTAAAAAAATTAAAAAAAAAGGTTTAAATGGGTTTTATGGAACTTTATGGTTCTTGACTCAATTTTAAAGTCATTTATGCCAAAATGGTTCTACATAAGGATATATAATATTTTCATGTTTAGCAGTTATTTCCTTTCTAGTGATAAAGTTGAACTGCTTAATTCATATATTGTATTTAAAATGAAAAAAAGTATAATAATTAAAACAAATTAATTAAATTGAATTATGAATTAAAACCAAATCCATAAAACGATCCCATGATGGACCCCCTTAAAGGATCTATATGAAGCGCCCTTTAAGCTTCTATAAAGTTTCATTCAGTTATATTGAACACAAAATGAGATGTTTAGAAGAATGTTAACACTGCTCTTTTCCAAGTAGTATAACACATCATAGATTTTATGTCAAACACAATTGTTTCTCACTTGTCGTAACTGAAAACAATAGGATGCTTTTGGTGGTTTCAATTGATTGTAGGTCAATATTTACTTCATTCCATGCTCTCGTTACGGTTTTAGGGGCTGAGAAAAGGCTGCAAATAATTCAGTGCATCAATGAGCAGTACAATTGATTCTAACTTCTTTCAGCTTCACTGAAAGAACTCATTCGAAAGTTACAATATAGTGCATTCAAATTTTGTATTGCATTGTATTTGTTTATCTTTGACATCTGTGGTTCCATGAAGAATATTTAACATCCATAGAATATTTGCATTGCACAAAGGGTTGTTTATTGAAAAGGAAAAAACAAAAACAAAAATTTAATTCACAACTTTTCTTTATAGAGAACAGTGAACATTCAGAACAGTAGGCTGTGTGTTTCTTAAGCCCTATTCGGACGGGATTAGATTAACATGGGGACGTCGAGGTAAAGTAATTTTATCTCAGGACGTCTGTAATATTAATGGTCAATTCGCACGGGATTAAGACATCTCAGTAAAACTAGCAGAAGTGGGAGGAGTAACTCGCTTTACACACCACGGTAACCTCCGTGTCGCCATGTGAAATGGATGGACTGCATTTATATAGCGCTTTTATCCAAAGCGCTTTACATTTTTGCCTCACATTCACCCATTCATACACCGACGGCGATGTCAGCCATGTAAGGCACCATCCAGCTCATCGGGAGCAGCTGGGGTTAGGTGTCTTGCTCATGGACACTTCGACACTTGGTCAGGTGGAACCGGGGATTGAACCACCAACCTTTCAGTTTGTAGACAACCTACATGAACCACTGAGCCACTGCCGCCCCATATCCCGCCTCATGTGCGTATGACGTTGCTGTTATCACGTGAGCAAACACACTTGAGCGCCAGTCTGAACTCCGTCTACAATTGGGCCACTGAATCTGCATTAACGACAACAGTTGGGGCAACAGCCTTAGTCCTAATGGGTTGTTATCATCGCTATCAAAATCCAGTGTTCTGTATTTTGCGTACGTGAGTTTTTGTTGTAGGTGGCTATTGTAGATGGCCAAAAAAAAAAAAAAAAAAAATACTTGTGTACTGTGCTAATTAATTGAGACTTCTTACAGCTCTTCCAGGTTGTTGGCCTTGTTTGTTTCGTTGCTTCTCTCCCCTTTTTTGTAAGTCGCTTTGGATAAAAGCGTCTGCTAAATGATTAAATGTAAATGTACAATATAATGTTTGTTTTAATAAACAGTTAGATCCAGTCTATCGATTCTGATTGGATTGTGTTGGTAATAGAAACTTTCCTAGAGCTAAAATAAGTGTTGTGCCTCTAATAAATGCTTTTGATCTTCTTTTTGTTTTAAATGATATGCAGAAAATACTGGAGGTTTGTCACAGAGTTATCCCTCCACCTACAACGCAACCGAATGCTTTAAGTGCCTCAAAGCTCGCAAAATGTGTTTTTTAAAAAACTTTTAAAAAGGAAATGATGGAATTTTACCTCACATTTTTACAGTGGGTCTATTCGAACGGGATTAGTATTACCCCAGGTCATAATCTGGACCTTTTTACAGAAGGTAAAAGTCTTGGTAATCTTTACTGACATTGTCCGTAATGATTACTGAGATGGCACATTTGGACGGGACTAAAATCACAGAGAACCTCTGGTAATAATTACTTTACCCCCACGTCCCCATGTTAATCTAATCCAGTCCGAATAGGGCTTTACACTCAAAGGTGCTGTGAACGCTTTCTGGTAACCGTTTTTGATATTTCAAATCACCAATCTAAACATGTCTCTACCCCCAAAAAGGGTCTCTTGCCCCTATTTTGATAGCTCCGCCTCACACATGCCTAACCCAGGCAACGACTATGGCAGAATCTTTGTGTTACTAATCCAGGTCAAATATTTAATGAAAATGTCACCCCTTCCATCACAAAACCACAAACCGTTCTCATGAACAACTCAATGCACGAGCACGATGTCCAGCTAACGACATAAGTATGACAAGATTAGAGAGTTATGGCCATCATAAAAACGTTCACATGACATGAGCTGATGCTTGAAAAAGACAGTGAGGAGATTTAGGCGCTCCATACGGTGTGGAAATGGAGTGTCCATATGGCATGAGTCCGTTTTGTAAAACGATTTTAAATAACACTTACCCCACCTGTAAAAGGACAATATTAGTGAATAAGAACTCAACACCATTAGGGCTCCAATATACTCACAGCAAAGTTATTGTTCGTTCTTTGTTTATGGGTAAAACAAAGTTCCAAATACATGACCAGTGATATACTGTTACCGAACATCGAACATTCCTCTCAATAACAAAATAAACACACAACAAAATTGATAAAACAAGAAACAAGTTTTAAATAAAGCATAAGCATCTGATCATAGCAACGTGGATGTTTGTTTGCACAAGCTCTACTACAGCACTCCAGTAAAGTCATGTCATGTTTATTCATATGTCACTTTATATAATAGAATGTTTAAAAACAAGCAGCTTTACCATATTAAACATGAAAAACAGTGTCAGTAAATATCGTTTCAAAGTTTGCAGGGAAAAAAAACAAAACACAAAAAACAAAACAAATGTGAATTAGGTTACCATCCAATTTGTTCACGTGGATAAGATGGTATTGGTAACCTGGCAACAGTAAATAAAACAAGTCATGCATAGAATGAAGATATGACAATTGGGCAAGGTATAAATGTACTAGCTGTGCAGCTTGCAATGCACAAATTTTAGGTCTTAGGGTGAACAATTTATCTATGCAAGTTAATACACAGAAATAAATAGTTTGTCGCAGTAATCTTTAATCAAAATCTGAAATGTTACTTCAAGTCTGGAAATGTTGTTCCTTCTCAGATGACTTTAGCTTGACGGCTTAGGTTTGAAAATGCTTAACCACTCTGAGTGGCACTCTCCTCCAACTGTTAGTCTGCTATGAGCAAGAGATGGAGAGGAGGAGCACAGAAGTAAAACCCTGCCCTCTATTCAATATTCCGTTTCACTTGGAAATATGGAAAACTCACTTGCTACTTCTGGTTCACTGGTACTTTAAGTCCTAATTTGAAAAGTAGTGCTTATTATAAACCTTAAAATGTATATCTCAAATCGATTAATGCACCTCTGTGAATAATAAAAGAAAACGGTTCCCTAAATGGAACTGGATAAATATTCTGAATTTTAAGATCTAATATGACTTCAGACCTGAATCATAATCATATACTGGTCGTTCGTTGGCCAGAGGAAAACTGTCATCCCCGACTGAGCCTGGTTTCTCCCAAGGTTTTTGCTCCATTATGTCACCTGATGGAGTTTTGGTTCCTTGCTACCTTCACCTTGGTATTTTGGCTTTCTTAGTTGGGGACACTAAATATTCAATAATATTATTGATCTGCATCCATCACTAAGCTTACTAACTTACAAACTTTTTAGCATTGTTCTCCTTTTATCATA
Organism: Pseudorasbora parva; assembly: GCF_024679245.1. Lineage (NCBI taxonomy): Eukaryota > Metazoa > Chordata > Actinopteri > Cypriniformes > Gobionidae > Pseudorasbora > Pseudorasbora parva. Next base: position 16,077,190 of record NC_090172.1, on the reverse strand, counting down.
TATATATATATATATATATATGTGTGTGTGTGTGTTGGTGTGTGATATAATGAATGATGTCAGCACTGTAATGCAAAGTTTACATTTTAGGGCACTGAAGTACCGAATTCTCTTTTGAGTCTTTTTGCACTTGAAGAGGCAATACACAGAATATGATGTCAAAATACCCATCTTGGCATAGCCTGGCTCCGCCCTACATACCTCCGTACTCTGTTTGGGATTGCGGTATATTCTCTGGTTTTCTTCAGTCAAATTTTAACCAGTCCAGGCGGCGAAAAGAAGTGGTTGAGAACGGTGACACTGATGTCGTGCGCTTGTTTCAGATGACATGCGCCACGAGTCACAACCAAACGTTAGTGATTGGTTATGGCAGATCCAGAGTGGCTCTGCGCAAATTCAATAGTTTTAAACTTCAAGGTTCGAGTACCCACCTTCAAGGAAGTTACGGCTTGTCAATGGAGAGTGGCCAGACTCTGTGCAAATGAAATGTACAAGTCTAGTAACACCAGGCTAGTCTTGGCAAGCATCAAGAATAAATGTAGGGTGGGGCTTGATTTTGTCTATTGGGAATGAAACAGATGGTTGTGATTTGCTATACCTTGATCTTGTCTGTGACAGGTCGGCCCAGCCCTCACAACAGTAAAAACACCATCAGAGAAGAGACTTAGCTGCAAGCAGGAGAGGAAGTTATTTTGATGAATGATTACCATGACATATCATGTAGGCCTATGTAATTAAATGTTAATATTTTAAAACAAAAGATACGTTTTTAAACAATTATAAACAAGCAGGTTTTGCTGCACTGTCAGCAGCCACGCGCCATTAAAATGTCAGTTGGCAGAACAAAACAGCCTGATCTTTGTCCTGCAAAACCCATTTATGAGCAAACATGAAACATTTCTTTGCACGTCTCGCTGATTTATTTGGCGAGATGATGGACCCTGTGCAACAGAAACACAAAGCCCAGCATAACACATGATGGACTGCTTCACATGCCCTTCATTAATTTCTCGCCCTGCTTCTCCGGCCCTCATTTTGCTTTAGGCTTCGTTTTGTTCTTAGAGCCAATAGAAAGGGCGAAGAATAATTGATGCCCCGAGACTCCAGACAAGACAATAGGTCACAACAACAGCCACCGTTAGGATCAAGCGGCCTGAGAAAAACTGGCTGAATATAATTTGGCCTTGTCGATCTCTGTGGACTGGAAGTGTTTCAGTAGAGCTTCTGAATGCAGCAAACGCCTGCTGCTGCTCTGAAAAATGACGCTTCACAGCCGGAAAAACACGTCCTGAGACGGCGGGCGTCACGCTTTCAAGAGAAACATTTCCTTCTTTCATGTGAATCTCAAGCTGTTTTATTCATCACCTTTTGCATCATGGCATTATTTTCACGACCATTAAGCACAATTCCTCCCTCAGATGTTCATTACTGTAACGTATCTAGATGTTTCACTTAGAAATTTTGGACATACTTTACATTATGTGGCCTTAACTACTATGTACTAACATTTTATTTAATCATTTTGAAACAATGCACTTATTGTGTACATACATGTTTTTAAATTGTACTTACATTTAAAAAAAAAAAAATAATACCTGCATGTAATTTCATCTGTAATCAATTTCTGTAGCTATATTTATAATTACACTGTTGACACTTACACCTTACACCTAACCTTCCCTTAAACTTACCCATCCCACCACACCGTCACTAACTTTACCCGTATCCCACCTCAATATCAGCAAAATTGTTTTGCAGTACAATATGAACACAATAAGAACATTGTACTTATTTTTGATGTAAGTACATAGTTGTTAAGGCCACCTAAAGTGGGGTCGACATTTCACTGTAAACCCAAATCGGTTGATAAAACAAAAAAAGAGGTACGTTTTTCAATGAGTTATATAAAAAATGTTCACAAAATTAAAGGTTTAAGTAGAACTTTTAATTGCTCTTAACTTTAAGTATTTGAGTAAACAAATGTATATCATTTTTAATAGAGGATACTAGCTAACTAGCTAATTCAATAAATGCAAAGCATAGCCATAGCTGAATGAGTATGGCAATATAGAACATGTATCATACCAGGGGCCGTATTAAGAAAAAAACATCTTACCATTAAGAGTTCTCCTAAATGGCAGTAAAATGTCTTAGTTGTATGTTTTTTCTTTTTTTCTTTAAATATATTCACAAAGCTGCTGAGAGCAACTTTTACTAAGGAATAGAGAGAAGCCTTTATCTAAGAGTAAGGGGGTTGACCTCGTTGTTATGGATGATGTCATCACACTTGCTAACTATAACCACAGTGATTGGCTGATGGGGGAGGAGTCTCAGTCAGTGATTTAATTATAGAAATACTTTCTTAAACAAGGTTTCATGTTGATATATTTAAATACATTTTTTAAAATTTGAATGCTGCCGTTGAAAGGGGGATTCTGAAATCCACTGCTGCTTTAATATACCTGTATATATTTATATCCTAATTAACTTCATAATCAAATATTTATCTTCCTATATTATTACAATGATTCTTTCCAGTTATGATTTAGCTTTTAGTTTCTTGTTTTCTAAAGTGTGTATTTTGTCTCTGAGGAATGCCTGAGGGTCTGGCCTAGAGATGTGTGATGTGTCACTAAACACTTGGTCACCAAGGTCATGTGTTTGGAATTTTGAGGTATCACACACCCCTAACTTTTGTCAGGAGTGCAGTAACAGCGTATGCTCACTTAGCCCGGCTTCCAGATATGAAATATGGATTTGTCTTTAATTTATTATATTTTATTCCTTTTATATTTCCTTTTACTAAAACACTTAAGACTCAAGAGGAATATTGCCTGTACTATTGTGTGTCCCTCTCACTGAAAGAAAGCACATGCTGTCACCATGCTTTGGAGAAATGTTTTGTTTATAATTAGTTAAGATGTTCTCAACCTTGGAGGAAACCAGTATTCTCTGGAGTTTGTTTGTGTGTGTGTACCAGATCTGTGCAGGCCTAATGTTGTAGATGGACATTTCTACAGAAAACGGCAGACTTAAGGACACTTTTCGGTGGCCTATGAGGTCACTGTGATGTAATTCTGGTTATGGGGCGACGACTTGTCTACCTAGTTTGGCGATATGTGCTCCTATCTGAAAGTTGCTTACATTGCATTTTATCTGACCCAATCAGAATGACGTGGATAAGACCTTGAAAACGGTATAACTGTTGGGACAATTGTATGCACGAGAGGGCGAGGCAACGGGACTGTGAGAGAGGGAGCGCGGCCTACAAACTCCTTGTGAGACTTGAAGCTGGCTTCTGCTTTTGAAACTGCAAACTATTCTAAGAAATTTTTTCTTTTAATTCATTGCAATCCTGACTCTGTCTTCATTTCTTCACTACTGGTCCTGGGTAATAAGCTGTTAACCCTAACACCGTATTTTAAAAAGTAGACTAAGCGTCACTAATTAAACTACCGGTAGTATATTTCAGCTAATTGTCCACCTCTTACATGTCTTCATCTCAAGAGATTGCATAATTCAAACTGTCTATCTAATCAGCGCGAGGAGGGATATACACAGTCGAGAGCCGACTGACCTTATGTTCGTTACCTCCACAGTTTTTTGCATCCCTCTGCCACCCCGTTCCTCAATCTCGGTTGGCGATACGAGGCAGAACTCTGGGTTTGGGCTAAATTCTGAGCTCGGAGTCCTCGATCGCTTCGGGCAACACGTCAAATACACTTATATTGTTTTAATTTATTCAATCATTTGTAAGTGTGAACTCGTAAAAAAACAACTACCACATAGATTGCAGCAACAGCCATTAGGATTGTCTGTGACTTAGTCTTAGTGACTTTGAATACTTCTAGCATTTCTTGGATTCACAATATAGTTTTAGTGCTAAAATGCAAAAAAATTAGGAGTTCCTAAAATTAGGACTGACACAGCCATTATTTGTTAGAATTTCTCTTAAAGAAGCTACTTTTAGCCTTAATATGTTTTGTGAATATGGCCCCTGGTCCCAAATCAAGCTCATGCTTCACTTGTCACCGTGATGGTAACTGATTACTCTGTTTGGAATCAAAACCAACTGGCGGATGTTCGGAGTGGACATGAGCCAAATTAAAGTGTTGTCAGTCAAGACTAATCGATTCAGGATTTATTATAATTTTACGATCAATTTAGTACTTTGGGCAGGCAATAATAATAATGTTAATACAAAATAAATAAAACAGGGCCAAAATCAGATGCCAGCCAACCAGAATTCCTCCCGGTGCTCCCGATGGCCAGCTTGATCCTTATATTGTTGTTGTGGTCTGTTTTACTGTTAGCAGGGTTGCCAGGTCCCAGAAATATTTATAGCCCAATGACAACTCAAAACCCGCCCAAATGGAATGAAAACTAGCCCAATTTTCCAGTGTCCAATCAGATTAGACAACTACTGGATTCCCACAAAGGGCCTAAAAATAAACACTATCAGTCAAAAGTTTGGAAACTTTTGGTTTTGAAAACTGATTGTTTTTAAAGAAGTCTCTTCTGCTCACCGAGGCTGCATTTATTTGATCAACAATACTAAACAGTATTACTGTAAAATATTTTTGCAATTTAAAATAACTTTTCTATTTTTATACATTTTAAAATGCAATTTAATTATGTGATTCAAAGCTGAATTTTCAGCTGAATTACTCCAGTCTTCAGTGTCACATGATCCTTCAGAAATCATTGTAATATGATTATTTGTTGCTCAAGAATTATTTATGATTATTAACAATGTTGAAAATAATTGTGTAATTTTTATTCAGGATTACTGACTTAATAGAAAGATCAAAAGAACAGCATTTATCTGAAATATAAAGCTTATGCAACTTTATAAATGTCTATACTGTCACTTAATTTAAAGCATCCTAGCTAAATTAATGTATTCCTTTCTTTCGTTTTGTTTTTGAGATTATTCGGAATGAAAAGTGTGTTATAAATAAAATCTATTATTACTATTATTAATGATGCTGAAAATGCATCTTTAAATCACATGATGAAGTACACTTTACAATATTCAAATAGAAAACAGTTACTTAACATTTTAATAATATTTCACAATATTACAGTCAACATTAGGCTACTTTTTTATTTTTTAATAACAAATGCAGCTTTGGTGAGTAGAAGATACTTATTTCAAGAACAATTAAAATAGTACAGTTCCCCAAATTGTGTGTGTGTAGTTTACAAACTCAGGGCTGTTTTCTTTTAGACATTATGCTCTCTTCCCCAGCCTTCTCATTTGATGCTGAAGAGATTTCAGCAGTAAAGAGGGAAAGCAACCGTGGTGATGGTTTTTCTCCATTTACCTGACATTTTATAGTGCTGCTAGTTCATCCACGGACAAACGAACCGATGCTTCTACTACAACCACCACAGGCATAACTCATGTAATGTGATGACGAGTCACTGAAATTAATTCCCGGTGGATCAATACCCACTAATAAACGTTCCATTTAAAATTTTCTTTGCCTCTTTTTATTTTTTATTTTGTCATGGCAGTGGTACATTATAATTGTAGCCCAAAAAAACGCAACCCGCGGCTCCATAATTTTTCCCGCGACTCCTTTTTTAGAATAGCACAATTGTGTGGGAAAACCACAACCCTGGCAACTATGACTGTTAGTAAAAGTAAACACAAACACATTTAAAAGTCACATATATTTAATTATTAATTTTCTCATACATTTCTAATGCATAGATGTGCAGACACTCGAATTGCTAATATTCATATTACATTACAAGACAACATGTATAAAGCTTTCAGAAAGATAAATGTGTATATTTTCATTTTGAGTGATTCCACACAGTTTTAGGTTATTAAAAGCATTCCAATCTGTTTGCAGAAAAACAGGTGAGTAAAGTGGGAAATGTTCAGTACAGGACGACACTGAGTCCAGCGGCCGCTACCGTTCCCATTCTGACAGAAAAAAAGAAGAAAACAAAAACGAAAATCATCAATACTAGCACTGCTGTAGCATCTATGATAGAAACATTAAATGCAACACGAAACACTCCATGCATTACAGTGCAAAAACGGCAGGACATAATGTGTAAATGCAGACTACACTATATGCATTGTCATTAAATTAATATTTATACTTAAAATATAAAATGTAGTATTATAAAACAACTGTTTTCCAGTAGGGGACCCCTAATAGTCGAAGATTCGATGCATCAATATGCAGGACCGGATTCGACCACTGATCTCATGGTCGAATCTTCGCGGGTGTTATGAAACGAGGATTATACCATTTTGGCAATATGGGGGTGCTCAATATTAGTGTTATAAAGGCGTGTCGCGGCGCTGAGCGGTCGCCCCTTTAAGGGCAGAGCTTCGCACCGGACGCGCCACTCCTTTAAAATTCGACCACATACACCGACGGCGGCATTCAACGCCTGTCCGCGGCGATTAAATGTATATTTCCCTCAAATCGTGAATGTACTGATTTCACCCTGTGCTACAAAATACACTCATCGTGCAGCTCTTCTGTCAGAAGTCGATTCAAAATTGAGCTCGCGTAATGTTGACGTCTGCCTGGTGTGAGATCCCTGAGACACGGCGCTGACTGAGTTTCAGTCCGGTGTGCGACCCCCTTTAGGCACAATCAGCTAAAGAAAGTGCATTTAAACGCACTCGAAGTGTTCTTTTCTTCTCTAGGCAGGAATTTTTTTAGGTTTATTTATCAAAATGTTCTTTTATATATTTGTGTGATGTTCTGTGTTTCGATCGAGGCTTTTAAACGTTATGAGAGAACGGTTAATTTACGAATGTGTAGTGTAGCCTAGTTTTGATCACTTTATTAAAAGTGGTGGCTGTATGCCGTGTGTAAAGTAAAATAAAAATAGTCTTAGCCTCCTGCTGACTAGTGTCCTGCCCTTCCCAACCCGTTTATACCGTTTATTTTTTTCCGGTCTATGGTTTGCACACTCATAGATGATTCGACTATCGGTCGACCATAGAGAGATTTGAAAATTCTGATTCGAATGTGTAAATCCTTAGTCGGGGACACCCCTATTTTCCAGTTTTCAAGCATCAGGACTTTTTAAATTGGTGCATTTTGACTGACAATGAAAAAAAAAGAAGCACAAACTTAGAATTCTGCTTAAACAATTTCACATATATTTTTTGGGGCGTTAAAATCAATCGCTGCATCGCAATGAAGAAATATACGATTGTGCATTGGTGCAGTATTAGACCATTATAGATTATAGCCTACTGACGTTTATCTGATATAATTCGTCTCATACATGCTTCTCATGCTAGCGTAAAATGGCGGAGGGAGGCGAAACAAAAGCGAGTAATAACTTTTTTAACATTTACAGCATGTGCTCACGCGTGTGCTCGCAAGCGACTGTTAAGACCAACATTTACTTTTAGCATAGTGTGAGCGTGACATACAATTTCATCATCAGAAGAGTATGTGCTTATTGACGTGGAGTAATAGTGAAAATAAAGGATGCAATGAATTGTGTAAACTGATATTGAATCGAATCGCTGACATGATAACCATAACTGAATTGAATCGTGAGACCAGTGATGATTCACACCCCTAATATTTATCCTATTACATGTTATAATACAATTATTTACAGTTATTGTTATACATAATAATATAATTACTCAAAGAACAGCTAGGATTTCAATTAAATATGGTCCATTTTAAACCTCAGTTTAACATCTAACAACAAATATTACCAATAAATAAATACAATTTTAGTTAGGGCTGCATGATAATGGTAAAAATTATAATCACCATTATTTTGCTCAAAATCACAATCAAGATTATTGATCACGAACGATTCTGTCCAAAAGGGTAATGCTGTTTACCAACCTACACTTTAGCAAAAAGGCCTGTAGGTGGCACACCAACTTCATTTAACCAACTATGATAACTTCGTTAGATGGTAAATCAATACAAAACACATTGCAATCTGTATTCACAATAGATTTTTAAAGCAACACAATTCGTTTGCAAATGAGACAAACGGATTCAGATTGCCCAGCAAATTCTTAAAGCAAAGATTATTAATGATATAAAAATAATGTCTGTGGCTATGGGCATTCTAAAAAATGCTTAATGTGGCTTATCACTGACAGTGATATTAAAAGACCAAACTCTGTAAAAATCATAAACCATAGGCTACTGTACAGCAAAACAGTTGAGCCCAGAATATGAACACAATGCGTTTAATTACACATTAAGTGTTTTCTTCCCATAGAAAACCATTATAAAGAAAAAGCTTGCACAAACCATTTTTTCTTATATAGTATGCTTAATTAGTATTTAATGTTTACTAAGTTTGGTCTATCACTGTAGCCTACATTAAGCCACGTTGAGCGTTTTCTTTATGGGAGGAAAATGCCAAACGCGTTGCATTCTTATTCAGGGCTCATCTGCTTTTCTGTACATAGTATGCTTTATTATGGTGTTCACTACGTGTGGTTTGTTAACACTGTCTTCGTAAATTAAGCCACGTTAAGCTTTTTTCACATTTTCATGTTGCGTTTTAGAACTTACCAGTGGCGATATCATTTTCAACTGATTCACATTATGAAAACTGCTAAAACCTTTTACTTCAAAAGATAAAACAGCAAAACTCATAATATTTCCAATAATTCTAAATTAGGTTCCTTTACCCGATTAAATTGTCACATCAGTTGCAAAGGTGCGTTTATTCTGCAAACAGTATGGTGGAGATCCATGTTACATTTGTTAAAATTCGTCGCCGAAGGTTTGATTATGAATTGTGAAGAAACAAAGACTGGCTGTGCCACTTTCATTGAAGCAGGATATTGCTGTGGCGATCACTAAACTCCAGCGCATGTGTTTGTTTTCAGCTCATCAGCGCTCCTTCCACATTTAGAGGGAGCGTATGTGCAGGGTTGCCAGATTGCACTGATTAAGTAAAACACTGGGAAGAAAGTATATCCTTTTTAGAGAAAAGCTCTATTTGGGGGATTTAAGCTCTTTGCATCTGGCAACCACAAGCATGACTGCTAGTCGAGGCTCGTTATCAACGCAAACCCCAAAGAAAAAGAAAAAAAAACACGTTTTAAGGATGAATACCGAGCGGGCCAATATCCTGATGATTATTTGACCTCAATCGACAGAAGCAATTAATCGTGCAGCCCTAATTTTTGTCAAAATTATGAATTTATCATCATTATGAACAGCTCAATAACATTTATTCATATTCTCTCACTATAAAAATATGAATAATTTTAACAAAATAAAAGAGATCATACAAAAAGCGTTATTTTTTTATTTTGTGCTGTCCTAGATAAGATATTTTACAGGACTTTATAAGACTGAATTAGAGAAGAAGAAAAAAAGCTTAAACACAAATATTAAAACAAGGTCAAAACATTCAAAGATGCTCCAGAAGGAAACATGACGCATTAGGATGAACATTTTCGAACAGGATAAAGATGTCCAAATTGTTCTTGTTTTGTTTAAATATAATTTATTTTCATGTATTACTGCCCTTCAGTAGCAACTTAAGATAATTATATGTTTCCCAGAAGACAAAAAGAAAAATTCACCTTGATCTTCAAATTCAATAGGTTTTCACCCCCTGGCTCTTAATGCATCATATTTCTTTCTGGAGCTTCAGTGAATGTTTGAACCTTTTTTAATAGTCGTGCATCATCCAAGAAACAACACAGTATTAAGAATCAATGGTTCATAAACTTTTGAATGGGGTCATTTTAATAAATGCAGTCTCGTGGACTACATGTAAAATATTGTGACAAATATCTTAGGACAGTATTAAATAAAAAAAAAATAAAAAATGATTTTGTATGATCACTTCTTTAATTAAAATGATTCACATTTTCACAGATCACATTTTTTTTTTCTTGCAACTATAAGTCAACTAAAGCTGAATGATCCATCTTTAAAAGATTGCCATCTCAATTCAAACATCCATGTGATTCCTAAACATGGTAGGAGTGTAACGGTACACAAATCTGACAGTTCGGGACTTACCTCGATTTTAAAGTAATATTCAATAGATGTTTACTGAATAAAAATGGGTCTGTCCTTAAATTAATAAATTCTAACTAAAAATGTCTTAAAGATAATGCTGTAAATATAAGAAGCCCTTACTTGGGCTAAATAATGTTAAAAGTTAACTACAGAGCCCAACTATTAGCCTAAATTCAGTTATTCATTTTTAGACATAATAATAAACACTCATAAGCTTCACATGAGGCAGTTTCGCATTAGCTTCTAAATCTAATTATATATTTTTTTCCTGCAATTCATTGTGGAAATATAATCATTTAGTGATTCACTAAATCACTAGTGGTGCGTTCACACTTGTAGTTCGGTTAGTTTGGTCCGGACCAAAAAACAAAAACAAAACATATAGTCCTGGTCCGGTAACATTCACACTGGCATTTTTAACAGCGAACCTAAAGTTACCGAACCAAAGGCACAGGTAGACGGTCACAACCTGATTGGTCGGCTTATATGACGTAGAAGCTTGCTTACCGAACATTCAAAACAATCCTGTATGCAGGATTAAACGCAATAATTTTATGCGTGTACATATGCCATTATTTTTACCACCTGAGAACTCATGAAGAGCTCATAAAACAGCAGCAGGATTTCCTCCGTTGTATGCAGAAAAGAGACGGCAGTTCTGTTGTCTGTACCGGATAATAATGGACAGCACAGGTCCTTTGATGAGAAGAACCAGGTATGCTTTTTGTGCGCTTTTTCTAGCATTTTCAAAATATACTCGTCGGACCAAATATTGATGAGGCACTTCCTGTTGCTCTACGTTTGCCCTCTTACGTACCTTATTCATTTTGGATACACCGATCTTTCCGCGTCGTCAAATCAGCTGACTATGCGTCGCATCTTGTGACATTGTGTCAAGTTTTTTGTTTGTTTACATGTCTTTGGTCCGTGTTGCGTTCATATATCAATCGAACCGCACCAGAGTTTGTTTGGAAGTGGACCGAGACCCATCTTTTTAGCGGTCTCGGTCTGCTTGTTTGGTGCGCACCAGGGTTTGGATGGCAGCGTTCACATTTGGGATGAATATTGGAATGCATGAATATTCGAATATTCTATCTGTAATTAACATTTGAAAACTAAAAATACTATTCGAATTTTATGTTTTAATCGAACCAAACATGACAAGTGCAAACGCACCTTTATACACAGTAGGGCTGCGTGATATTGAAAAAAAAAATGCAATATACAATACCTTGTTAAATAATGCATTTTAAATGATATATATTTTTTAAAATGATACCATTTATATGTTTCACATTCTTTCTGGGAAAAGAAAGCTTTGCTACAACTTCTGAAAGTTAGCAAAACCAACAGTGTTTTAGCAAAAATGTATTTCACAAATCTAACAGTATAATTTTGACATCAATGTAAACCAAACAAAATACCAAATATTTATATTTGGCCAAAAACTCTTTGCTTGACTTAATAATATTGTTAATATAGTTATATCAACCTAAAACGTAACATCAAGAACATCCAAGTAAACAAATACACCTGAACTCAGGGTGGACTATTATTTTTATTTTATTTTAATTTATCTTTGTTATTAAAAATAACAACTAAAAACAGTAGTCTCCACATTAATTAAATATACACGGATACATAATAAAACTACAAAGCTAATTCAGCCAAGAGCACTGAGTGTAAAGCCCAGCATTTATGCACGAGCCCGACGGGCCCCAACTTTTTTACGCCCCTAGGGCTGGGCTTCGGGCCAATTTTCACGTCATGCCTAAAACGCAGGCCGGGCTTCGGGCCTTTTTTTAGGCTTCTCCTTTGTTTTATATTTATTTTATCAATTAAAAGGAACAATGAGTTCTGCACTGGTGGAAACAACACGAGACCCTAACGCGACAGTCAAGATGGCTCGCAGTGTTCAGAGCATAGGTTCAGAGTCCGCGCCAGCAGCAGCAGCGTGCGTTTCTTCAGCGCAGCTGCTAGAGTTAAGGCCGGAGACACACTGCAAGCATGGTGTGAGCGTGGCGTTTCTGTTAGCCGGCCCATACCATATCCATATTGACAGCAAAAGGCTACAGAATATTTCGTTCTGTATTGACTGGTTTAATATTTCAAAATCAATAATTATGATGTTTTTTATTATTACAATTAGGCCTATCTGCATTTATGTTAACCTACAGACTTTCAAACATGAAAATGTCATTATGTGTCACAATGTATTATGGGCTATATATGTTGTAGTCAGATAGATATGATGGTGCTGCAACACGCATTGCCGCAAATGACTAATGCAAGCCAACGCAAATGGCTGTAAATGAAACTTAAAATAAGTCTTAGATGCTCAAAAACACAATCATCTTCAATAAAAATGAATGTGACTAAATGATCTTACCAGTGCGCTTAGGTCACGCTCTCTCTTATGTGGTCTTTGAATTTGAAATAAGCTGCTGAATAAAATGCATCTTGAATCTTTTGCTTCCGTTGCTGTAAACTCCGTTAAATGAGCATATACCCCAGGAATTTATATTCATTTTGCGTAGGTGTAAGGTAGGCTATAAGACAACCTGGATCTTCTTTTTTATTATTATTTGTTTTTAGATTGTTTAGCTCCGTTTGCGAGAGCCGCGAGCAGAATCAGCCTGCCTCAGCTCGTCAAAAATGTCTTTTAGGCTACTGGTGGTAATAGTTGGCGAAATTAACTAATTGTTAATGTGATGCTTGAAGTGTTTTATGGATTTTATTATAGGCAAGTCAAGAGTTGATTTGAGAGACTAAATCGATTAAATATGCGGTTAACTCACTGTCGGCCGCTGGCCGCTTTTGGTCGTCACTTAAAAAAATTAAAACTTTAATTTAACAAACAAAAAAATGCTCTAAACATTTTTCTAAATTAACTTAATAAAGAAACTAAACGAAATATAACTACTTTGACATTAAAAACAAAACAGAACTATTTTAATGGCTGCAACAATGTAAAAAAAAAAAAAAAACACGGGCTCCAGTCGGACTCGGGCCGAGAATTTTGATAAGCTGTCGGACACGGGCCGGGCTAGGGCCTCAGCGTCTCGGGCCAGGGCCGGGCTAGGGCCTAGATTTGAGGCCCGTGCAGGGCTCTAACTGAGTGATTTTCTCGTTCTTCTGTTGTTTGACAGACAGTAGGAGGTTTGCTGTATCAGCAGGCTCTCACCTTAAGAACTAATGCACGGATCCTATTGACACGCATTTGGCTTCTTTCCCCAACTGATATTGTTCACTTAAAGCATAACCGACTAAGTTTACGTGTATACTCTCATCAAGTATGTGTGTATTTGACAGTTCAAGTGTGTAACAAGACACACAACAGAAAACAGCACAAGACTGCAAGTTGTTGTTTTTCACAAGTTATTGCATTTAATAACCATTTTTAACGTCAAGCAAGTCACATGGTCATGTGCCCAGTCTGTTCTCTGCTACAACTAAAACGTACACTTTTCATAAAGTTGAAGTAGCCTATTAAAATCATTCAGATATTGCGTTCCGTTGCGATACGCATATTGCCATGTGTAGATTTGCGATATTTTGATCATTTATATATATATATATATATATATATATATATATATATATATATATATATATATATATATATATATATATATATATATATATATATTGCATAGCCCTAATAATACTACCTATATACGCTAATATAGAGCATATATTAAGTGAATAAGTTAGTTTCTCAAGTGAACTAACACAGCTGTTGATTCTGAATGACTTCTGAGGTAAATGTGATGCTACGGGACATTTTAAGCTGTTTCATCTTTCCTCGTTTGAAACACGGATTGAGCGATTATACCACCTATGATACATTTCAGTAAGTTGTAATGTATCCTCAACATACCTTTAGAGATATTAAATCATGTTTATTCTTTAGGAAGAGATGATTGCGTTTACTTGTGCGCGCTGCCGTTTGAACTGACACGCCTATACAGTGATTAGTCACGTTACATTAAACAACGCCAAAGCGGGATTTATCCTTTGAATTTTGTGATAAAATGAACTGAATACTAATATGTTTGTGTGGGAACTTGGATTGTAGTATGTTTCGCGCTTAAAACAAGCCAATTGTTAACTGATAAAGATTGCATTCGTACCATTTGGTACACAGATGCACCAAACCGAAAGCTTTGTACCGAAACGGTTCAATCGTCAACTGTGCGACAGAGTCGTGTTGGTTATGACGCAATCGTTAGCCTATTTTTACAAAAACAGCTTCTACATATAGTATAAGATACAAGGTAATGGAGCCTTTTATGCATTGTCGTGTTTCTTTAGAAATAAACAATGGACAAATGGAGTCTTTAAATGCCTCAGATGTAAAGTTACTCACTGTCAAAGGGACTCAAAAATGAATGGGAGTCAATGGGATGCTAACAGCAGGTGATGGCTTGGTTAGCAATGGCCGCCCCTATGGGTGGAACGCTTTCCGAGTGCTAGATTACCCCCTTGACAAAGACGTGTACCGTTACACTCCTAAAACTGAACTGAACGTCTCAGAAATTAACCAAAACTAAGCCTATATTATACTTCCTCTCACAGACATGTCAAATATGTCTATAGAAAGCCTGAAATATACTTTTAAACTAAACAATTCAAAATGATAATAAATAGGCTACTCTCGATTATGTGATCCGTATGAAGTGCATTTCTCTATAAGTCCTTCCACTACTGAGATGGCGAGTCCGCGTCATCAACTTCATCTTTTCAGCCGAAACAGACACAGAAAACACTAGTTTAATAATAAACAATTAAAATGTCTCCTTGCTATTTTTGACATTCATAATCATTACTATTGCCGGTTATTTGTGGCAAGCTTTATGCATGTGCTTGAATGCAGAATTTTTTAATAGATAATTTTACAGTATGGGTAGAATTTTCTCCAGTATATTCAGGTAATTTAATTCATATAAATGTGTACTTAAGCCCTATTCAGTGTTTTTCTCCCACCACCCACGTAAAAATCCCCAGCTGAATTACCAACTGTTTTTTTGACAAACACCAAGGTTATGTGATAATTGAATTGCCATCTGAATCCACATCTCTAAGTTTTCAAAAATATATCACTTCAAAATGTACTGTTTATATGCAGAGCACCGTACTATTGCACTTCACTGTTATTGGATGCATTTTAAAGATCTAGACATTTATTACTAAAATACTGGCAACTATTTACAAGAGCAATATATTTAATCAGCACTCAAAAACTAAAAAGAATAAAAGCATGTGAACATTTGAAATGGGCAGATGTTATAGCAGGCAGCAATTATTTGTTTAAATATCCAAGCATTATTATGTTTACCTCATGTAAATAAGAGTCTGTTAACTTTTTTTTTGCTCATTTCCATGTGGAATAAAAGAACATCCTTTATTTTGAGATAAAATACGAGACAGGAAAACATTTTAACTATTAACTATATATCTTCCTATTTTTTTAAACAGATCTAAATAATTAAATTATTATTATTTTTCTATTATTACATGAAATAAGCAATTATACGTGTTATACCATGCATATGACTTTTTATTTACAGCATGCAATCATGTTATTGACCATGTGACCAGCACATTATCAGGGGTGTATTCCAGAAAGCAAGGTTAACTTACCATCACATATACTTTAAACTCTTAGTTGATTAACCCTAACCTTGCTTACTCGAGGTATGCTGGTTCCAAAAACTATTCCAATTCTTAAGCCTAGGTAAGCCCGTGCATTTATGCAGCCCAGGCTGAGACGCTGAGGCGCACGTTCATATCGGAGGCATATCTGCGGCATACAACGATGCTGATATAGATGCGGCAGGCTCACATCGGCCAATAAATCGGTCTGGCTATAATGTTTTCTCTGCTTTTTTGAGGGAATGCTCAAAAAGCAGAGCAGGTACATGCAGATCAAGTGAGAGATTTCTTTTTAAAAAAAATTTTATTAACAAATTAAAATGAATTAAAATTGATGTGTGTCATTCAATTACTTTTCCTGTTCCAGTAATATTTTTTCAGTAGTATCACTGAAGCCATTTCAGTTAGGTATCATAATGGTCATTATTTTTGGTATCATAACAACAGTTTAAAATGACTCCGTACTGACCATTAGCTGTATTTCAGGCTCTCACAGTGAACTGGACCAGAGGTGAACAGGTTTAAAACTGTAAAACACACAGGAATACATTATAAATCCACAGCTTAAGGTATTTTAAAGGGATAGTTCACTTTAAAATGAAAATTCTGTCATCCTGTACTCACCCTCAAGTTGTTTCAATCCTGTATGAATTTCTTTCTTCAGCTGAACACAAGGGAAGATATTTTGAAGAATGTCAGCAACCAAATAGTCTTTTACTATGGAAGTCAATGGCTCCAGTAACTGTCAAAATAATCTCCCTTGTGTTCAGCTGAAGAAAGAAATTCATACAGGTTTGAAACAACTTGAGGGTGAGTAAAGGATGACAGAATTTTCATTTTAAAGTACTACCCCTTTAAGATGTAATTTAGATTTACATCTTTAGATCTAAATCTAATAGAAATCAATGTATGGTACAAAACATCTTAAAATTGAATAACTATTACCTGTCTTGATTGATTTGGGCATACCCAGCTAGGTTAGGTTTAGGTTATAAGAACGTTTCCCTAACGTTCCCATTAAGTTCTAAAAATGTTTTTGAATGTTCTAGGAACGCTGAAATGTCCAGTTTGTGGAACGTTGTATTAACGTTCTCATTAGGTTCTAAGAACGTTAAATAACGTTCTTATAAGGGTGTGGAGTATGATCAAATAAAATATTCCTGTTTTCTCCTTTAATGTACTTGCTTTTGTTTATTGACATCTTATTCTTTCTTAAAAAAAGCTAACTCCACTTTTATAATTGACTTTTATATTTATATTACATTTATATTTAATACATAATTAGTTTACTAGATTTTTCTTCTGATTGTAAAAAAAATAAATATATACACGAAAATAGCATTTAAGTGTCATTAAGTTGTCTCTGGATATACAAATTATGTATCTGAAGTTTGAGAAAAAAGCTGTATGACTAATTTGTAATGACTAATACTTTTTTAATGTAGTAACGTTTTTAAAACGTTCCACTAACAATGTAAGAATAACGTTTTATAGCTAACGTTTTTAGAACGTTTCTCAATACCAAATAACGTTGGCACAACGTTCTAATAACGTTACTGCAAGAACGTTTTTGATAACTTTGGGAGAACTTTCAGAGAACGTTAGCCAACGTTCTGAGAACGTTCCCTGTTAGCCGGGTAAACACTGGACATTCACATTAACTTAAAACTTTATACATCAACATTAAATGCTTCATATATAACTGCAGCATATAATTTCAGCTTTATATGTAACATCGTTATAGCAATAATGCATACATCAGTGATCTAGGTTTATATGAAATCGTGGACAAAAAAGCTTAAATATGTCAGCAGTATTTTGTGTATTTTTTGCATAATATTAAATATACACGTAGACTTATGATCACGTGACTGCTGTTAACTTTACGTGTTTTAAGGAAAAATGTTGCGATGTGAATTCCGTCACTCACCGCTCAGGGAATGACGAAGTAAATAACTAAGAAAAGAATGATATCAAACACCAGAAACGTCCAGAAATCAAACCAATAGGAATGTTTCGGGAGAGACGGCAGAACGCCATGTGTGTCCTCCATGATCGTAGACACTTCCCGCTTCCGGCTTCATTCGAGTCACACACATTTCCTCTGGCACATTTTACAATAAAAGTCCGCGCAAGCGCCTACACCCAGTAGTATCCAGCTGCAGCCCCGCAGCACACCAGTTTCAGAACACCAGTTTCAGAAGCCCATCCACAGAACCGAAAGTGAGGGGAGGGGCTTAAACTGTCATAGTTGCGCTATCCATGTCATTTTCTTTTGTCAAATATAAGTTGTTTTCGCATGGATTTTGATCGTATCAATGTCTACAATATTTGAAAACAATACTTTTAAATAAAGTCACTTTTCTGTTCTATAATAAACATGTCATGATGTACAATGATCAACATTTCAAAACCGCAATAAATACAAAGCAGTAGCCTATAGTCATGGAAACATTCTAAAACTATACACAGTTGTTATTTATATATATATATATATATATATATATATATATATATATATATATATATATATATATATATATATATATATATATATATATATATATATATATATAACACACAGGAATACATTATAAATCCATATATATATATATATATATATATATATATATATATATATATATATATATATATCCAGTGAATATTTATTGCACTTAAATTAACATAATAGTGGGTAAATTAATGTATAGATATTGTCTTTAATGAAAAAGAATGGCACTTTAAAGTTTTTATAAACCTAGCACTTGAGTGAACGTTAATAACTCTTAAAATTAATCCTTGCACTATTGTAATTAATTTAAGGGTTATTAACGTTCATGTAGCCTACTTGGCCATATAAGCACAAGGCAGCTGCCAGTATACTTCACTCAGTACATGCACGCACACACACACACACACACACACAGTGCATGAAAATACCACAGAAACACTCTGAGAGCAGCTAATATGTCTACAGATGGCTAAGCACCTCTTAAATTGTGAATGGTTGGAACTCAGATGTGTTTTAAAGGCCGTTTGTTTTAAAGAGCAACCCGCTACAATGGCAGAGCGTAAATTCACAGATCCACACTGGCTTCGGCCCTGAGGGATGGATCCAAACGCCTCAGTAAACAAATGTTTCCTCACGGCGGGAACACCACAAACAGCCAGTACAAAAACAAGCCATGAATTTTTTAACACCGAGGTGACAGACTGCACTAATATGTGTGATACACTTTGATGTTTGAAAGCATAAACAGGGAGATTTTATTCTAAATGTGACCTACACTATTATTTCTCAAAAATAGAAACAATAATAAAGAGACTTTATGGATGCCACCGTCCCACTGTTTCTTTCATTTTAGCTTCTGAATTGTGTTTCTAATAGTTTAGTTTATTCCCTGATCATAATCTCATTACTTGTGTGACTGAAATATAGCACAACCCCATCAAAACAAAATCATGGAATGAGCTGCTGTCGTTGTGCTTGAGGACTTTAGAAGGGATAATGTACAATCATCCGAGCGTTAGCCAACAGGGTTATCCCGATCTCAGGATGATCGGCTCATTACCAAATAAACAACAAATAGACATTGGATGTTGATTTAAGAGTAAATGATTTCAGTGCGTGAGACTGAGGAGAGTGTGGAGTGAAACGAGCACAGGGAAATCACGCATGTGTGAAAAATGCTGGTACATTTATGGATTCATGATGAAAGGGTACATTTAATTTAAAAAGATTCATAAAATTATATTTTTAAGCAAATTCATGGTGTTGATTGATAGACAGATTAAGCAAGGGATTTGGTATTGTAGCTTATACATGTAACAAGACACATTTAAGAATAACAGATTTATATAGACATATATTCAATATATATATATATATATATATATATATATATATATTATGGGGGGGGGGCAAACAGGAAATAATTTAATGTAAATCCAAATATACAGTTATAACTTTAAATGTAAATCCTGAATATAGTTATAACTGAAAATTGTGTGCACTGTAAAAAAAAAATATGTTCAATAAGTTATGACAACATATACATTGTTTTAACTCATCAAAATAAGTTAAGAAATGTTAAACTTTGTTTTATTAGTTATACAAGATGGAACTCATTTTTTAAAGTCAGTTTAATATAATTTAAGTTGACATAACTTAAATATCCAAGTCGATTGTACTGCAAAAGCTCAAAAAGTGCCTTTTTTTTTTTTTTTTTTTTTTTTACAATGTGGTAACTCTGAATATATAAATGTAAATCCTGAATATATAGTTATAACTCTGAAAAAATACACTGTAAATTCTAACAAGTTCAGTTTACTTAAAAATATTTTGGAAACCGATTGCCGATTTTTGCAAAGCGAACGGAAAAACTGAAAGTTAATTTTATATTCAGCTAAAAGCATGTTTACACCTCCCAAATTAAGTGAATAAAAGGACAACTCCAGCGAATTTTTAAGTTTATCTTGATCTTTATATTTTTGTGAGTACAGTCTATAGGAAGAAAAAAAAAACGAACCGGATTGGTGCTTGCAATGCGGCGTTATTAAAGTTAATGCCCAGAGCTCCCCCTCAGCTAAAACGGCAGATTAGGGAGCATAAACGTAAAGGGTGTCTTTGTGCCTCTTAACAGACACAAAATGCAATTAAAATGTCTTTCCAACATAAACAGGACACTTACATGACAGCGAGATGCGTTTAGCTACTTAGCCATTGTTTAAATTCACCTGTTTTAGCCGGCTAGCTGTGTCTCGCGCTGTAGTCCCATGGGAACTCAGCGGTAGCCGGAAAAAAGGCAGTCCAGTTGGGAAGAGCGTTGTGTGTGTAAAGCACGATTATTTTATTAGGCTGCTGCACATCTTTCTTCAAGCCGTGTGTGCCCAAATGGAAGGATAAATAAAGTTTGCATTACCTCCACAGTGGTTGCACCAGTCTTTAACCACGGAATGGCATTTTTCTTCAACCGGCCCGGCTGTGTTGTGTCTGTGTAAGTTAGTCAAGTGTTCACTGCAAATTTTCACAATTCAGAAAGTCACAAACGTGAACCATTTCTTCTTCATTTGTGAGCCCAATCGGATCATCATCACTCTAGTGATGTCCGGTTCATGAACGAATCGTTCTTCTTTTTAACCGATTCTTTTTAGTGAACCGGGAGCGAACCAGTTCACCAACTGAGGCATGTTTTGCTGAGAGACCTGATGAACTCACGAGCCGCTGGTACTGAGCATGCGCGAGTAACACAACGGTATTCCCCACTGGACTATTTGCCTTTTTTTCCGGCTACAACGGAGTTCCCACGGGACTTCAGCGCGAGACTACAGCTAGCTGGCTAAAACAGGTGAATTTAAACAATGGCTAAGTAGCTAAATGCATCTCGCTGTCATGTAAGGTTCCTGTTCATGTTGGACAGACATTTTAATTGCATTTTGTGTCTGTTAAGAGGCACAAAGACACCCTTTACGTTTATGCCCCCAAAGCTGCCATTTTAGCTGAGTGGGGGCTCTGGGCATTAACTGTAATAACGCCGCGTTGCAAGCACCAATCCGTTTCGTTTTGGGTTTTTTTCTATAGACTGTACTCACAAAGATATAACGATCAAGATAAACTTAAAAAATTCGCCGGAGTTGTCCTTTAAGTAACACATATCAAGTTAGTTTAATGCCAATTCTATAGTTAACATATATTTACTAATTTTACTTAAGATTTAATCATAAGAATACTTGAGTAGTTCCATTTAACTAACAGTGTTATATTATGTTCAGCAAACATCTTAAATACAATTATACTCAGCATAGTTTCAATCTGTCATTTTCAACTCTGACGACTTAAAAAAAAACTATGTGCAATCGGTTTCCATGTTTTCTTCAAGTAAAGTGAACATATTTTTAGTAGCTCACCTAGCATGAATGCATTTAAAGGAAGTGTATGTAAGATTGTGGCCAAAACTGGTACTGCAGGTGTATCCCCTCTCCCCCTCCCCCATGAGTCGAGGTTGCCAGATAGTCTGCAGGATCCAGCAGGAACGTGACACGAAAATATCTCCAGAGACACCTGAACCTGGCTTAAGTCGCGATGACCTGATTGCCACTTGCGCCGATGGATAATAATGTCTTTCTCTTCCTAATGGTAAAAAAAAGAAGTTCCTGAACCGAATAACATACGAATCAGCTGGTCTTGTTGTGATGAAAACCCCCTGAGATGATTAAAATCGATGTTTAAGGAGCCCGCATCTGGTATATTTTGTGTGCAAAAGTATAAAGTGTAGTGTCAATAAAATCACTAAAAATTTAGTATTGTATCTCAAATCCCTTGGTATACTTTATAATTTACAGCAATAAACACAAATTACTTATTTTCGTCATTTTTATGGCTATGGCACTTTGACGATCATTATCTCATAATTAAATTTTGCGACTTTAGCCGGGGTTTCACAGACGGTGTCACATCTCCTCCGACTCCGCCCTGGGGCCTCATCTTGGCTGGTCTCTGGACCATCTGGCTCCTGCTCCAGGCTTCCTACTGGCTCCTCCCACCTTCCATGCCCCCATGGACTTCCCTTTTCTGTTGGACTGGTTTTCTTTGTTTTGGACTCTCTGTCTCCCCTTTTTTTCCACGCCCTCCTCCAGAGCCTCCACCCCCACCCTCACCCTCCTATGATGTTAATGTTACAGCGCAAGGACGCACCTACTTGGAGGGGGCGTAATGTTGCATGTATGCCCTGTCTCTTGTGTTCAGTTGTGTTTTGAGTTCAGCCCCTGTGACCTAGTTTCCCCACAGTCTTCCTAATGAGTTATGTCTATCACCTGTGTCCTGTTAATTACCTCGTTTAGCCCTTTGTATTTAGTTCTCAGTTGCCCCTCAGTGTTTGTCCGTCGTCGTTCATGTATTGTAGTGTGTTTGGATGTCCCTGAGTTGGTTTTATTAAGTTTCCTGTTCCAAGTTCTCCTTTGCCTTCGTGAGTTTGACCTGCATGCCACTTTTGTAACAATAACTTTGAATATATAAATGTAAATCCTGAATATAGTTATAACTCTGAATATATAGTTATAACTGTAAATATATAAATGTGAATCCTGAATATATAGTTATAATTGCATGGCTTTTGTTTCCATTGTTCCCGCTCTTCATTTGTTGTCATGGTTACTAATTATGTTATGCACATCTGCTTCTGAAATTAGTTTTTTAGTCCTGTGTATTTAATCCCCGAGTTCATTGTCCTGTATTGTTTTTGAGTTTAAGCCAGAGCTGTTATGTTTTGTACTCCTGCGATTCCTGTATTTTGGATTATCATCTTTGTTTTGTTTATTAAGGTTTAACAGCTGAAGTTCCAACTCTCTGCTCTTCCATTATCTTCATCTGCCTGGCACAATATTACAGTGGCTGTATGAAAAGACCAAGCTTGTGTTGTTTCTATGCAAGTCTAATTTTGTGATGATATAAGGAATGTCCATGTACGATGTGTATAAGTATTATGCCTATGTATAAGTATCATTACAGTATAACTACATTAAATATATTACAATACAACTTAATACTTATGTATAAATATTAAGTATAACTACAACTACAGTTATATTACAATATAACTTAATACTGATGTATAAGTATTAAAGGGTTATTTCAGCGCTGGGAAGATGAATCTGTATTTAAACTGGGTCATCAATGTAGTAGAAATGTGAAATTATTTTTGAATGTGGTGCCTTCTAGATTGCGTCGCTGCCCTGTGAGTCCATTCCCAAAGCCACCTACTGAATTATTGTGACTGAGTTGGAGAAGACACTACAATTAAAAACTGAACGTGTCTGTTCAATATAATGAGTGAGTCACCATGCACGCGAGTATCACAGCACTGAGCACTAACTGCAGGAGTCAGATAAATGAGCTGATGAGCTCTTGTGATGAAAGCTGAGGTAACCTCCACTATACTCGCGGCATACATTCACAATGCAAGTTCAGTCTGGCGCTTTTCAGTTCATGCCTTTGCAAGCTTAACTTTCATAGTAATTAATTTGAGAAGTAAAAAGACTTACATTGCTAGGGTTGCCACCTTCAATACAGAAAAATAAGGGACGCCTGCCGCAGCGGTGGCCACATCCCTTGGGGCCACGATGACCACAGTCCCGATGGTGTGCCAGTGCAGTGGTCGTATATCATAACTTAAAACATGTTTTCATAATTTGTATGTATATATTAAGATTGATACCAATGGACATTATAATAGGATATCTGCTATTGAAATCAGTGTGAACAGATGCACTCAGTATAATACACAGCTATGACAATGAAAAACAAACTCAGCTGCTGTAACCTAGAGGGGAGTAGGATAAGAAATTGCAAATTAACTCGGGTAATTTTATAGTGTTGTGAACAAAGATTTTGACTAAAATATTTGTCATTGTTTGCAGTAACACCATCCAAACAGTGAAAACACACCTAAATAACTGAACAAATGAACAAAGAAACTGCTTATAAAGGAAAGGATGGGCCCATTACAAATTAAGAGGAAAACCAATAAACTTTACATTTAACATTAAACATCAAATGCATCAAAATTGAACTCAAAGAAAGAAACATATTAAATCAAGATTAAGGAAAGCAAAAGTCAATCATATATCATAAATATACAACTAAATAAATAAATACATAAATAAATCAACTTTTCTTTCTCCCTCGGGCAACCCCGGCAAAATGGTAGATCCGGGCGGAACCAACGGCTTAAATTCAGTTTCAACCAGACCTCTAATTTCTGTTGCGCCAAGATGCTGCTGGAGCAATGGGGTAATCTAGCGCTCGGAAAGCGTTCCACCCCTAGGGGCTGCCATTGCTAACCAAGCCATCACCTGCTGTTAGCATCCCATTGACTCCCATTCATTTTTGAGTCACTTTGACAGTGAATAACTTTACATCTGAGACGTTTAAAGACTCCATTCGTCCATTGTTTATTTCTAAAGAAACACGACAATGCATAAAAGGCTCCGTTACCTTGTATCTTACACTATCGCCCCGCAGAAGCTGTTTTTGTAAAAATAGGCTAACGATTGCGTCATAACCAACGCGACCCTGTCGCACAGTTGAGAAATTACCGTATAGACCTGAGGAGACGCTCGCAGGCAATCTTTTACTGTCTATGAGACAGTCGGGGGGACGTGGAGACATAAAGTCTGATAAAGTCAAGGGGGAAGAATGGGGAGAAGCCCATAGTGAGCCAAAAACAGGAGAAAATATTTAAACAACGTGATTCAGATTTCACTTTCCACAACTACTAGAAGACCTACAGCTGTCAGACAGGAGGCTCACGTCACATCTACGTCGTCAAGCTCAGTCTGAGCCTGCGCAGTTCGCTCAGCCATCAGGAAGTGAGTGCCCCTAGGTTGACCTCATTATTTCGCCGTTGACGTCAATGGGATCGCTCGGTCCATTTCTTTTACTGTCTATGTGCTGCAGCGGACCATGCTTGGAAATTGCCACATCACGGGTAAACTTAAACTCAAAATAGAAATAAATGTAAATAACAAATACAACGTAACTAATTTGTGTGCACTACAAATCAGTAACCATGTATGTCAATGTGTTGTAAAATGTAAACAAATTCAAACTTAATAAAAAGATTAATGAATATTGTCTGTCTTGTGTGATTTTTATACTAAAATAAATAATTGCAAAGGATTAATCTTAAATGAATAAATAGGCTTTGTATTGTGTGTGTTTGTGAAGTTGTGTGCGTGTTACCACTCTTTTGTGGCCACCACTTGGGCCCTCACACTAACAAAACAAAAACATGAAGAGGCTTCAAAAGACACACAATCTATGATCAATACAATATACTGTCTATTATAATTACTACATTAAATAATGCAGTTTTCCATCTGATGCAGTTTTCCATCTGTTAGTATTTTTGTGATATTGTGCTATGTTTGACTAAATGTTGCTGTTGGAAGAGAACATGTGTTAGTGTTTTGAAAAATTATTTGATTTTGAGACACATTTGCAGTAGCCTGACAAGCCAGACCCACATCAAGATTTTTGGTCTGGAAACTCACCATTGACAGGGCTCAATCCGAGGGGAGGGACAAACGGTTGTCTTTCAAACTCCCTCTGCACGGCGTGCACAAAATTGGATAGCGCTTTAACCAACCAGAGCTAGTTGAAAGATTAAACTTTCGCCACATCCGGTCGGCAAAACTCATAACACATCTTCCCTTCTTAAGAATGACTTCAGTGCCGTTCTTTGTTTTTTTTCTCAGAGAAATGCTTAAAGGGGGGGTGAAACACTCAGTTTCAGTCAATCTCATTTCAATCTTGAGAACCTATAGAGTAGTATTGCATCCTTCATATCTCTGAAAAGTCTTTAGTTGTATTATATTTATAAAATAAATATACAGTCCCTGACAAAAGTCTTGTCGCTTGTGTACAAATTGACCTAAAGTGCCGCTGAAATATATTTCTAATCAAGATTTTTTTACAAGAAATGGCTCATTTTAATCCCACCAGCTTTTGTGATAATGTTTCAGTGAAAAACTAAACTTTCAAAAAGTATTCTAATATTCACAGCTTGGTAAAGCCCATTGAGTCAATTTTTGCAAAGACATAAGTGTTGTCGCCTTGTCATATGAGCTTCACCTTTGACTAATAATGGATCAATTAGGGCTCAAATGTGTATAAAAAGAACCCCAGTACGCTAGACCTTCACATCAACTGCAACTAGACCTCTGCAAACATGCCTAAGATTCACCCAGAGACTAAAGTTTTGATTATCAAGAGTCTGAAGAGCAGATCCACTGCTGATGTGGCAGACACCTTCAATGTGTCTCAGCGTCAAGTACAGAGGATAAAAAAAGATTTGAAGAGACTGGAAACGTTTTTGACAAGCCCAGGTCAGGCAGACCCCGCAAGACAACTGCTCGAGAGGACCAGATGAATCTTCTGTTGAATTACACCACAGTCGCCGCAAATATTGCAGGAGACCTACTGGAGCCAGAATGGATCCGAGATTCACCCAGAAAACAGTGAAGTTTGGTGGCGGAAAAATCATGGTCTGGGGTTACATCCAGTATGGGGGTGTGCGAGAGATCTGCAGGGTGGAAAGCAACATCAATAGTCTAAAATACCAAGAAATCTTAGCTACCTCTTATTCCCAACCATAAAAGAGGCCAAATTCTGCAGCAGGACGGTGCTCCATCGCATACTTCCATCTCCACATCAAAGTTCCTCAAGGCGAAGAAGATCAAGATGCTCCAGGATTGGCCAGCCCAGTCACCAGACATGAACATCATTGAGCATATGTGGGGTAGGATGGAAGAGGACGCATGGAAGACGAAACCAAAGAATATTGATGAACTCTGGGAGGCATGCAAGTGTAACAACAACGACTAATGAGTTTAATGTCTCGGGGAATAATTAACTCAAAAGGGATTTAATATTCAATATTCATGAATTTATGAATATGATTTGCCAGTTGTTCATTACGTATTAAAATTTTCCGATAGGGAAAATTGTTTAATTAAATACAAGTAACCCTTTACGGAATTGCTTGAAATTATCCTACTAAGTTTGTCCTGCAAATTAGTTATAGACTTTTCAAATCAATTCTCAATAAAGGGATTACTGCTTTACGAGCGCATAAGAAACATTAACTTTACTGATCAGGATAAGTTCAATATTTCAAATGGTCATACAGTTTACTTTACTAACATAGTAGCATAAGCAGTTAGGTAACGTTTAGATCGCAAGTTTCATTGACTTTGTGTATGTGGCAGAATAACAGATTCAACTCATTAAATGTCCTTTGAAGGTTTAATAAACACAGACTAAAAATAACACTACAATTCACACAGAAAGTACATACTAAATATGCATCAAGAGAGTAGAAGTATAGATATTAACGAAAGAATACATAAAAGAGAATAATGAATAGACTGAAGTTAGAGAGAGATAAAAGAGAGAGAGAGAGACAAAGAGAGAGGGAGAGAGAGAGACAAAGAGAGAGGGAGAGAGAGAGACAAAGAGAGTGGGGGAGGGTAAGAAACAGCTTTCCTTCAGTTCAACCAAATACGACCTTCACGGAGTTAATTTATCCCAACGGGAAAATAACACACCCTCTTTACAGCAGTAAGAAATAGAATACTTGCATTCTTTTTGGTTTCGTTTTGGCTTCTCGCTTGTGTGCGTATGTGTCTCTGCGTGTCTCTGCGTGTTCGGCGGTCCTTTCCGAGGTTGGGAGGGAAGCGGCTGTTTGCTTTAGCGATGCTTCGTGTTCTTGAAGATCGGATTGTAGAAGAGAAGATTTTTGGAAGAGATGAGGCCTGCTTGGAGGGCCTGCATTGGTGGCATGGCTTAAGTGCCAGCCCCCCCCCCCCCCCCGTGGGTGTTGGCTCCCACAGGAGAGAGTTGAAGAAGTAAGAGCCAGAGAGTTTCGGAGAAGAGAAGAGAAGAGAGAGGGAGGGCATCCGAGCACCTCTTTTAAGGTCTGGGAGTAGTCCCACCCTCTGGGGTTAAACTTAACCAATGAGAGTGTTGGGATTTCCCGGCGGGAAATTCCTCAGCAGATTTATGGCTCTTTGTTTGAAGGTTCGACTCAGTGGGTCTCTGAGTCTTCATACTATAATTAATGCAACAAACACACACTGCATTTTCTGAATAAGTGATATACATGGAAGTGTAAGTCGTGAAGTGAGCATTAATTTGATAGGAGACATGACATATATGAGGTTATCTGAACTAGTAATTTGTTAAGACAAAGATAAAAATATGCAAAATACCATACAGAATAAACATTTTACAAGACAGTTATGTGTTTACATATAATGTCCTGGGGTGCATGTTCATTTATAGATGGTTTGTCTATAATTTGAGGCAAAAGCTCTGTGTCTTTGTGTCTGAAACTTCATGTGGCCAAATTCCTTTCGGGGCCATAAAAACACCTTATCAGATGGTTTCCAGGGTGACTGAAGAATCTCCTTCTGCTGTGTTGGGGGAAGGTCTGCTAGTGAGCACACTTTCAAAACATATTTGTTAAATGTAACTGGCGATTGTGTGTTTGATTCGCCTGAGTCGCTACATAATCCCCCCTTTCGCTAGTTGTTGTCCCTCCTATGGACAACAACGAGCGATATCAAAGATTCAGGAAGATCAGACACACCATAGCCATGTTAGGCTCCAGTTGTTTGTGTCTCCGGAAGTTATGGTCGTTCCACGGCAGATAAGGCAGACAGTAGCCCAGTTCAGGTCTCTGTGCTTGTGCAGCAGGTGTCGAGGCAGCAGGTGCCCTGACGGTGCGTCACCTGTCATCCAGAAGTCTGTTTGTGTGGTGCAGGTGTGCTGTGGGCTTTCTGCAGCCCTGGGTGGAACCATGTTCCTCGCAATGGCCAGTCAGTCATTTAGGTCTCCTGCCTAGGAAGATGGACTGTGCATCTTGACACTTTTATGTCCTATGCTGACTAGGAACTTTTCCAGAGGGTGCCTCGCATTGTGGCCAGGCTGGGTGCCTTCTGGTGATCCACTTTGGTTTCTCTGTTTCAAAGTTCAAAGTCATTGGGGTTTTGAGAATCCCTTCAGAGGCGGCCTTGTGTTCGTTTAAGGCCTTCTTTCTCAAATCACATGCATGACATAGTGTGGGGCTTGGCAGTATTGCCTACAAGGTGACTAACTGGTGTTGGAGGAGAAGGTTCTTGAAGCTGGTGTAAGGTTAGGCAGAGGGCTTGGGCTCCTCCCCCCTTTTGCGTTTGTGTGCAGGGCTGGAGGAGCTTGCGCTGCTGATGTGAAGTTCAGGAGAGTACGTCTTTCTTTTAAGGATGCATTTGCAGTTGGTGATCAGCAGTCCAGGTTGCTCTCTCAGTGCGATGCCCAAGGTTGGACCCGGTGTGATGATGTCTGGTGGTGGCTGGCCTCTGATTGTCTGGAGGCACAGGAGCATGATCACGGCCGCGTTTCTTAGGCATTTCCAGATCTGTTGCATGGCCTCAGTAGTGAAGTGGATGCCTCTGTCTGAGTTGATTCTCAGTGGCAATCTTGACAGGAAAAAGATGTGATTCATCAGGTGGTATGCCGTGGTCTGGGCGGTGTCGTTGGGTGCTGGTTGACACTCCACCCACTTGGTAAACTGGCACACCACTGTGAGAAAGTACTTTTTGCCTTTTGTGGACCTGGGCAGGGGTTCTACCCGGTCGATTTGTAGGTTTGACCATGGGAACGTGGTCCCTCTGTGTTGCAGTGGGGCTCTGTGGTTCGGGTTTGCTGGTTGGAACTGGCAGCGAACTAGCCCTTCTCTAACATACTCTGCTGCCTCTTGATGCATCCCAGGCCAATATGCCACCTGTTTCAGTGTGTCATGCGTGGCTCTGGTGCCGTGGTGTCCAGCACATGGTGTGTTGTGGGCGTACATTAACATCACCCCCCTTTGCGACCGTGGCATTACAAGCTGTGGCGCTGTGTTACCATCGGGTGCAAACCAGAGAATGTTGTCCATAATACGCATCATGTGTCTGGAGTTATGCAGATGCTTGTGGCTAGAGTCATCAATGAGCTCAGAGTCAGTGATAGGGTGGTTGGAGGGGTCTGAGAGGTGGTCAAGAATTGTCTTTGTTGCAGTGTCAGAGGCTTGCGTATCCGCAATATCGTTGTGTGAAAACTGCGGCGTTAGCGATAGCAGCTGCAAGGGAGGCATTGTAGCCGGTGTCGATCGCTTGCTGTAGGTTAGCACTGCAACAATGGGGCTGGATGTGGGGTGCGGGGGTGCCCACATGTCGCCGTGTGGTGTGTTTTTACTGATTGTATTGCACAGTGGTAGACTTTTTGTTGAGTTGTCTGCCCACAGTGCAGGGATACTGTTCGTTGTGACAATGTCATTCAGCTGTAGGTCATTCATGACCTGGGGGCAGAAGGCATCAGAGTCTTTGGATAGCTGAAATGTGCAAATTAGCGAATTTGAACTTGCCTTTGGGGCTGAAGCTGTGTTGTCACAGTGTGCTGCAGGGGGTCCCGTGGCCTTTGTGACATGGTAGTCTGGCTCTGTGGGAGTTTCCGTGACCTCTGTGACTTGACAGTCTTGCTCAGACGATGTGTGTGTCTGAAGGGGCAGAGGGTCACGCACTTGAGCCCAGACTTTCAGCTGTTTGAAGTCCAGTACGGGTTCGAAGCGGTCCAGCAGGTCTTTTCCGATGAGAAACGGATAAGTGTTCATAGGGGAGATATAGACTGGGTGTATCAGCCTCATAGGTCCAATTGTCAGGTGGATGGAAGCTACGTGCTTGAGCTGGATGTCGTTTTGGCTATACGACTGCACATTTAGCTTACAAGTGTGAAGGTTAAGGGTGCGATTTTTCCTCTGTGCTTCAAATCTGAGTCTTTCAAACAGTTGGGCGGATATAAGCGTGAGGTCGGAGCCAGTGTCAACTAGGGCTTCGAGCTTAAATTCCCTTTCCATAGTGATAGTCAGATAGAGTTTTCGAGCCATCCCCTTCTCGATTAGGTTTCCCAGGAGTCTTGGTGTGGGGACCTGTGTGTTGCTTGATAAGCCGTCTGGATATGTGTCAAGTGTCTCATTATGCGTGCAAACAATCAAAACAGCGCTTTTTGGTACATTGGGCTGCGCCATGATACTGTCTTGATTAGAGGCTGTTGCTGTCAGCTGTCGTGTGGGTGTGCTGCTGACATGTGGGGGTGCAACAGTTAGTACACTAGTCCGTGGTTGGGGAACAGTGTTCAGGATGGATGATTCAGTTGCAGGAAGGGCGGGAAGGTTGATTTCAGGTATCATGTCTAGTCGTGCTGTACCTGGTCCGTCCTTCTTGTCTTCCTTGTGAGGTTTCTGTCGGAGGAGCTCTTTTAGGATCTTTATGAGCTCTGTAACTTCAGAAGCAGCTACACTTTCTTTGCCAGACGTGGGTTCAGGTCTGGGCCTACCATTGTCCCGTCGAGAGTGGCCTCTTCGCTGGCTTTTTGGGCGAGGCGGGTCCCAGGATCCTTCAGAGCGATCGCTCTGGTACCGTGGACGGTCGCCATTATGACCACGCTGCCCTCTGCTGGCTTGGAGTGGTTTGGACTCTCTGTTGAGGGGTCGGTACCTGTGGTTCTGTTTGGCGCCCTCTAGGATTAGCTCTGGGTGGTGCACAGAGACAGGGCAGATGGTGGGCTGTTTTACAGTCTTTTCAGAAATGGTTTTCTGTTTGACGTAAGCTTTGTGAGCCAAGTCTCTTAACTGTTGCGTGCCCATGCTGCGCGGGCACGCCAGCACCCCCAGGTGGTAACTGATGGTAGGGTGCAGGTTTCGGAGGAAAAGAGTTTTGAAGTTGATGTCCTCCTCCATGCCTGGGTCGTTACGTGCCCCGAAGTAATCACGTCGCAGTCTGTTATAAAAGT
The DNA here is from genome assembly GCF_024679245.1 of Pseudorasbora parva. NCBI lineage: Eukaryota > Metazoa > Chordata > Actinopteri > Cypriniformes > Gobionidae > Pseudorasbora > Pseudorasbora parva. Next base: position 16,045,159 of record NC_090172.1, on the reverse strand, counting down.
TCTGTGAGGTCTCACGTCGAGCTTGCTTGAGGTCCATGGCAGTGATGAACCCCTGGTCTGACTCGGGGTCGGAGTACTCACGAATTAGAGCTTGTCGTAGATGCCAGTAGTCCGCTTTGATGGCCTCTGGTTGTCGATCCAGAAAGCACCGTACATCACGATTAGACGTGGCCCTGAGCAGGTACAGTCTGTCCCAGTTGTTCGCGTGAGCGACAGTTTGCAAGTAAAAGTCTATGTCTTTTAAGTATGCGTGGACGTCGTGTCCTCCTGCCGGGTCTGGGCTGAAGGTAGGAATATTTCTGGCCAGCTTGTCAAGGTTCTTTGAAGCTTCGTGGCTGTTGACCTTGACTTCCTGGAAGGGCGTCCTTTCCTTTGCTGCTGACGGGGATTCGTGGAGACTGGCGGGTGATCTTTTAAACAGGGGGCTGTCATTCCCCCTCGTAGCTCTTGCTTCGTGGCTAAAATGTGCGGAGTAACTGGTCAGGGGAAACTGTGTGTTGTGTGTTTCCCCCTTCCGGTAACGTTGCACTATATATGATTGTCTCAGTTCTCTTTGCACCATGTCAAGTTCATTTTTGAGCTCGTGTCTTTGCTGGATGAGCTCGTCGATCTCGGCTTGTGCCGACTGCAAATGTTTTGCATAGACTTTAGCTTTAATGTCTCTGTCTTTAAGTTCATCAGTGGCTCTCTCCAGGAGGGATTCGCCACGCCGAAGCTTTTCGTCGAGGTGTTTCCTGGCGTCTTTCTCTGACTGTATTCGTCGGTCGGTGTCACGACGGAGCTCCTTCAGGGTCTTTTGAAGTCTTTCTATTTCTTTTCTTTGTTCTTTGTCTGTTTCGTCGTCTTTCTCTGTGTCTAGAAGCTGATCTAGACGAAGCTGGGTGAGGGCTTGGTCTCTCCGGGCCTCCTTGGCTTGAAGCTTTAGCGTTGCTGCCTCCTGTTCCAGGTTGTCGTAGCTCCCTTCGCTTAGCCGTGCCTGTGCGATGAGGACGTGGGCGAGGCTTCCGAGGATCTTGGCCACTTCCTTGTTGGAGTAGCTCTGCGTGGGGTCGTGTGTCATCAGCTGGTCTAGCTCTGTGTCCAGTTGTTCCTGTTTCAGCTGCCCCAGACTTCCTTGACTGGTGGCCGTTAGCGCTTCCAGCCATGTCGTTAGGCGGTCCCACGGGACGGCGGAACTGGGTGCACGGAACATTACTGCGGACGAAAGAAACACAGCACACACACACACACAGAGAGAGAGCCAATGCAAGCTTGTTCTAAGCTAACGAGCTATCGTACGGATAGCTGGGAATTTTGGCTAACTGATCTAGACAGTTAGATAATTAGACAATTCAGACAATTAGGTGGGCGGTAGCCCTGGTTGTCACTTGGTGAACTGCTGTTCGGTTGTCCCGGGACTATCTAATTCTCCTTGGGGTCTCTTGGTGAACTGAAAGAAACACAATCGTGATAGTCCAACAGTGAGGATAGGAAAGAGCACAGTGGAAACAAACACAAGATGAATTGGTCTGTAATGAAAGGAATGTCAGCGTGCGCGCCGGGAGTGTTAGGGAAAATTAATAGGCTTAATGCTCAAGATATACTAAAATTCGGCTTGTACTATGGGTTATCCCATTTAGCTCATCCGGGGTGGATTGAGGTCGCTTACGTGGAAGATTAAATATCAAGAGCAATTTAGAAAAAGGCAAAAGTTTCTGTCAAGTAATGATAAAACAAAAAGCACTTTTGATACCGTTTGTAATTACCAGACTGAGCTTTATTCCCAATGGGAGGGGAACAGAAAAACTTTTGCAGAGAAAAAAAAAAAAAAAAATTATTAATAATAATAATAAAAAAAAAAAAAAAAAAAATTAATAATAATAATTTTTAATTAAAAATTTAATTAAAATTAAAAATTAAGATTAAAAATTGAAAATTAAAAATTAAAATAAAATGATAAATTAAATAAAATAAAAAAATGAGATAAAAATAAAAATTAGAAGCTCAACTTAATTCAAATTAAATTCAAAGCAAGTTTAAATGAAATTTAACTAAGCCTGTAAGGAAAATCAAATAAAAGAAAGCCAATCAAAAATCCTACCCTATAACGATTGATCTCTAAATGGGAGTTATCCAAATAAAAGAATTAATCAGGAAGGGCGTAGGGATTTAGTGTTGCGCTGACTTAACAGGGTATAGCCACACGGTGGCGTCCTTCCTTCCAATTGGACTGTCTGTGACTTAAACCTAATTTCACTTTGGGTTAGAGGAAGTTATGTTTCTTTTTAAACTTCAAATTCGAATAAGGGTGTTTAATCAGCGAGAAAGGAGATTTGGTTGTTGCTAGAAAAATTGTATAAATGAAACTGTGTACAACAGTAAGCAATAAACAATTTATAGGCTCAAACTTATTTTGTTAGGGCCGAATCAAATGACGGAGAGTGAAACTATCCGAATTTATCCACACGATGGCGCTATTGCGCCCGCCCTAGACTAGAGTTAGTTAGGCGGAAATGCTCACCAGATGGCTTTGTCTGGTTCTAGAGTCGCCCTCTGGCGGTTTGCAAGCGGCGTTGCAATTTCTGAGTCGCCTTCGCGTTTTGCAAGCGGCGTTGCAATTCTTGAGTCGCCCTCTGGCGGTTTGCAAGCGGCGTTGCAATTTCTGGGTCGCCCTGGCGTTCTGCGCTTTACTGGCTCTTGCAAATCATTTACAAATGACTCAACGAAACGGGTGAAAAACAGGAATTTATCTTCTGCCTATTCACGCATTTTACATGGACTCCAATAGACATTTATCAATATGGCTGACGGTTTTCAGCATCTCTGATTCAAATGTTTTAGGTCTCAGGTCTTTGGTTAGCTAAGCCAGACTTAAACCAGGAGTTATCGTTTATCTTAACGATATAATAATTATTCTGAGGCCCCTTATATTGTACAGGAGAGTCTCGCCCTGTCCCAATCTTCCGCACAGATAGAAACTTTTTGTAGTTCAGATCAAGCGGGATAACGCAACGTACGTGTCTACAGACATCATCAAAATCTAATTATTTTGATGGAACACATAATATATTGCTCGAGTCAAATGTATGGGTTTCCTACAATACATTTGTTTGGAAATCACGCGGATAAAACCTATTGCGCCTACGGCTGCGGGGGGTTTCGGAGATCACGCGGATTTTCGTACCGTTCATATTTTTATTAATATAATCCGGCTACTTCAACATTTCTCAGCATCTGTTTATGCTTGGGTTCGCCTTGCGCGTACCGTTCAATTCACAAAACAACACCAAAACAAAACGAAACAAAAACGCGCGTGCAGGTTATTAATACTCCAAAAATACACAATGAATAGAATATGAATATCATTCACACATACACAAACGTTTGAAACTTGCCCGCATTTTTCTCCACCAAATAAATGTAACAACAACGACTAATGAGTTTAATGTCTCGGGGAATAATTAACTCAAAAGGGATTTAATATTCAATATTCATGAATTTATGAATATGATTTGCCAGTTGTTCATTACGTATTAAAATTTTCCGATAGGGAAAATTGTTTAATTAAATACAAGTAACCCTTTACGGAATTGCTTGAAATTATCCTACTAAGTTTGTCCTGCAAATTAGTTATAGACTTTTCAAATCAATTCTCAATAAAGGGATTACTGCTTTACGAGCGCATAAGAAACATTAACTTTACTGATCAGGATAAGTTCAATATTTCAAATGGTCATACAGTTTACTTTACTAACATAGTAGCATAAGCAGTTAGGTAACGTTTAGATCGCAAGTTTCATTGACTTTGTGTATGTGGCAGAATAACAGATTCAACTCATTAAATGTCCTTTGAAGGTTTAATAAACACAGACTAAAAATAACACTACAATTCACACAGAAAGTACATACTAAATATGCATCAAGAGAGTAGAAGTATAGATATTAACGAAAGAATACATAAAAGAGAATAATGAATAGACTGAAGTTAGAGAGAGATAAAAGAGAGAGAGAGAGACAAAGAGAGAGGGAGAGAGAGAGACAAAGAGAGAGGGAGAGAGAGAGACAAAGAGAGTGGGGGAGGGTAAGAAACAGCTTTCCTTCAGTTCAACCAAATACGACCTTCACGGAGTTAATTTATCCCAACGGGAAAATAACACACCCTCTTTACAGCAGTAAGAAATAGAATACTTGCATTCTTTTTGGTTTCGTTTTGGCTTCTCGCTTGTGTGCGTATGTGTCTCTGCGTGTCTCTGCGTGTTCGGCGGTCCTTTC